>NC_057806.1:210317305-210617305 GCF_018294505.1 Triticum aestivum
CCTTCAGGACACCCTCATAATACATTTCAGGGTGGTGATGCTCCTTGCCCTGCGGCGGCCCCTCCTTCACCAGCTTCTCGGCGTCCATCTTGGCCCAGTGCACCTTCGTACGGGCAAAAGCCCGACGTGCACCTTCGATGCAGATGGACCACTTTATGATTTCTAGCCGTGGGCAGGCATCCACAAGCCGCCTCACCAGGCCGAAGTAGCTGTTGGGAAGGGAGTCGCCAAGCCACATCCGAACTATAAGGCCCCTCATGGCATGTTCGGCCACCTTGTGCAGCTCGACCAGTTGCTTTAGCTGGTCGCTCACAGGCATCGGGTGTTCGGTCCCAGTATACTGAGACCAGAACAACTTATCTGGCGAGCTTCCCTCCTCGGCCTGGTAATACTTCACGGCATCCGACACGCTGCGGGGCAAATCTGTGAAGGCTCCTTGATAGCTCCGAACTCGGGTAAGTAACAAGTAATTTACTTTCACATGCTTGCTTTGCGTATTGAAGGCCTTACCCGCCGCTATCTTCCTCATCGCCTCAATTTCCTAGAGGGCCTTTTGGGCTTCAGCCTTGGCATGCTTTGTGCTCTCGAGGGCCGCGGCAAGCTCGGACTCTCGTGTCTTCGAGTCAAGCTCCAAAGCCTCGTGCTTCTTCACGAGAGCCTGGAGCTCTTGCTGCACCTCGCCCACCCGTGCCTCTTGTTTTTCCCGCTCGGTGCGTTCCTTGGCCGCTTTGTTTTCGGCCTCGGACAGCGCTTGCTTCAGGGTCGCCACTTCGGTCGTGGCCCCACTGCACTATATAGACAAGGCATTACTTACCTTTGTTCTCCTTGAGCTGCTTCTTGGCAAGACCGAGCTCTTTCTCGGACCGCTCGAGGTTCTGCCTTAGTGCAGTGACCTCCGCAGTCAGTGCGGCAGAGGTCAGCAGCGAAGCCTGCATACGCATATAGACATACTTATATTAGACTCCTGCAGATATTATTTGATCCTCTATTCAGCTTTTCTTTGTGAACACCAAATAGAGCATCAGGGGCTACTGTTTATGCGGTAATATTTTCCTATATTTTAAATACTTACCTCAAAGCCTGTTAGAAGGCTGGCACAGGCTTTAGTCAGTCCGCTCTTGGCGGACTAACCCTTCTTGATCACCGCACTCATAATAGTGCAGTGCTCTTCGTCAATGGAAGTGCTGCGAAGCGCTCCCAGCAGGCTGTCCGGTGCCTCTGGATGGACAGAGGTCACCAGCACGGGCGGCTTGGCCCTCTTGGAAGGGGTCCGCCTGCCGGAGTCCGGAACCACTGGAGGTTCCGGCGCGGCATTTGGCTGGGGGCCGAACTTGGAGCCCTTGGGAGTCTTGCTCCCTTCGCGCCTGTAGTCCGGAAGGTCGCCTTAAGGCGCCTCCGAGACTGTCTCCCCCCGGCTCGGTGCCCCTTGAGACAATACCTCGACATTGTCCATAGGTCAAGGAAAGGAGGCGGTTGGAAGTGTATCACTATCCATATCCGACGAGTCCAAGGAACCGTCCAACGAGGATACGTCGATACAGGCTCGGGGCGGACTGCATAATCATATCTGACGTTAGGAGAAGCAGTGCAACAAAACTATTCTGTGAGTTACTCTGGTATCTGAATACTTACGACTTTGCCAGGGGCATGGCCCTGAGTAGCCACTCGTCTTCACCATCGCTGGCGGTGGTGGAACAGTCCAGAAGGAGTGTCCTTCCCTTCTTGGAACCTTCGGCCTCCCCGGTTGGGGTGGCCTTCCTTTTCTTGTCTCCCCCGGCTGGAGGGGGAGAATCTTCATCTTCCTCCTCCTCGTTTTCACAGGAGGAGTGCGTCTCGGAGTTATCGGACGATGATTCCGATACCACCTGGCACTGGGAACTCATTCGGGTTCCCGTGGCCTTCTTCTTGGTCTTCTCCGGCACCTCATAAGGAGTCGGAGTCCGCATCTCCGTCAGGAGAGCGTCTGTAGGGTCTTCGGGCAGAGGGGCCGGACAGTTAATCCGCTCCGATGTCTCCACCCAGTCCTGTCAAAGGCATGGGAGCTTAGACCCCGCACATGGTTAAGCTATGGGAAATAAATACCCTACCAGATGTATAGAACTTACCAGATTCGCAGGACGCTTCGCGCTTAGCCCATGGTCCTCGGTAAGAGAAGGGGGGGGACCTCGGCACCCTTGAACAACACCTTCCAGACGTCCTTATGCGTCGTGTCGAAGAGCTGGCGTAGAGTCTGGTGCTAGGCTGGGTCGAACTCCCATAAGTTGAAAGCCCGTTGTTGACACAGGAGGATCTGGCGGAAGAGCATGACCTGGACTATGTTGACAAGCTTAAATTTCTTGCTTATCATGTTCCGGATACAATTCTGGAGTCCGTCCAGCTCCACCGATGAGCCCCAGGACAGGCCCTTCTCCTTCTAGGAAGTGAGCCGCGTGGGGATTCCGGATCGAAACTCGGGGGCCGCCACCCAGTTGGTGTCGCGCGGCTCGGTGATGTAGAACCACCCTGATTTCCACCCCTTTATGGTCTCCACGAAGGAGCCCTCGAGCCATGTAACGTTGGGCATTTTGCCCACCATGGCTCCGCCGCATTCCGCTTGTTGGCTGCCTACTACCTTCAGCTTGATATTGAAGGTCTTCAGCCACAGGCCGAAGTGGGGCCAGATGTGGAGGAAAGCCTTGCACACGATGATGAACGCCGAGATGTTGAGGATGAAATTCGGGGCCAGATAATGAAAGTCCAGCCCATAATAGAACATAAGTCCACAGACGAATGGATGGAGGGGAAACCCCAGTCCCCGGACAAAGTGAGGGAGGAAAACCACCCTTTCATAAGGTTCCGTGGTAGGGACGATCTGCCCCGCGGCTGGCAGCCGGTGCACGATATCCGCGGCTAAGTATCCGGCCCCACGTAGTTTTTTTATGTGTCCCTCCATGACGGAGGAGACCATCCACTTGCCTCCTGCTCCGGACATGTTTGGAGAGAGTTGAGGAGAAGGATGTGGACTTGGGCGCTGGAGCTCGAGTGCGCGAGAATGGATGAGCAAGGGGAAAGAAGGCGTGGGTAGAAAAAGGTGAAACCTTATCCCTTTATAAGGGCGGACGAAACTATGCGCCCCCACTAGCCTGGTAAAACTCGCTTATCCCCCAAGCACCGTAATTGATGGCGCGGTTGGGTTACCCACGTCCGTATTGATGGGACTCCCGTAATAAGGGGACACGATCTCTGCTTTGACAAGACATGCCAAGGAAACCGCCTCGCGAAACACACTGAGATAGGTTATGAAAAACGATTCGAATAAAGACCTGGCTGTGGTGTGATGTCATGCTACGGGGTACGTCAGCAGATTAGATTTGTGGAAATATTATTCTCTCTACGGTGGTATGTGGAACTTGTTTTGCAGAGCCGGACACGATCCTCGTGTTCAAAATCTTCTATGAAGTATTCAGAGGAGGAACCCGCCTTGCAATGCCGAAGACAACCTACGCGCCGGACTTGTCGTCATTGAAGCCTGGTTCAGGGGCTACTGAGGGAGTCCTAGATTAGGGGGTATCCGGACAGCCGGATTATACCCTTTGGCCGGACTGTTGGACTATGAAGATACAAGATTGAAGACATCGTCCCATGTCCGGATGGGACTCTCCTTGGCGTGGAAGGCAAGCTTGGCAATACGGATATATAGATCTCCTTCCTTGTAACCGACTCTGTGTAACCCTAGCCCCCTCCGGTGTCTATATAAACCGGATGGTTTAGTCCGTAGGGAAAACAACAATCATACCATAGGCTAGCTTCTAGGGTTTAGCCTCTCTGATCTCGTGGTAGATCAACTCTTGTACTACTCATATCTTCAAGAACAATCAAGCAGGACGTAGGGTATTACCTCCAATAAGAGGGCTCGAACCTGGGTAAACATCGTGTCCCCTGCCTCCCGTTACCATCCGCCTTAGATGCACAGTTCAGGACCCCCTACCCGAGATCCGCCAGTTTTGACACCGAGAACCACCCTTGCCGCACCACCGCGGTAGGGTGTTTGCTGTTGTTGGTCTCTGCAATGATTTGCAATCTCAAGGTCACAAAGATGTTAGTGGGTGGCGGGGACAGGTTGAATCTGATTCCCCCAGCAGTTATTAACAAGCTTCAGATAAGAGAGGAAGAGCTGGAGGTTACCGGCACGTTGCAAAGAGTCAATCCCTACAGGTAGCCCCGGGTGTTCGGTCTTTTCGGTTTGTTCGATTCGGTCTTTTCGGTCTTCCAAGGATTCGGTGTTCCAGAATTGAAGACCGAAATAATTTCGGTCTTTCCGGTCATTCACTATTCGGTCTTCGGTCTTTAATATTCGGTCTTCAGTCCCTACCAAATAGACCAAATTAATTTCCTGCAACTCATATTCATGTTACTTCCAGTACGAATACATGTTTATATTTGGGAGGAGAAAGTACCAGTACATGTTTATATTCAACAGCAAGTAACAAAATTTATATGACACAAAGTAAGAAAATTCATGATTCATGGTCCAACAACAATATTCATGCATGCATAATCATTTATATTTTGATAGAAAGTAAGAAGATATATAATAAGCAACACCAGTCCATGGAATACAAAGGCAACTAGTAACAAAAAAGACCACCACAACATAGTACGACACCTTCGACAACTGTTGGTTCGGCATCTTCATCTTTAATAATGCTACATAAGACATATTCATCTACTGCTTCTTCATATGCCTCTGCCTCTGCCTCTACACTCATAAATGCATCATCTTTCTCATTCAATTCCTCATCATGTTTAGATTCTGGTATAGAAAACATCTACAAGAAAAGAGGATATTGGTATGTCCAACAAACAACATTGACATGATAAAATCAGAACATAAATGGACAACATGTATATATCTCGTTTCAGCAAACAAGCACAGATGCATTACTGTGTAGTACTAAAGTATTGAAGTTGCTAACATTTGACACAAACCAATCACAAGTACAGAGTTGTACTTGTTGTCTCCAAGTGTTGACTCTTAGCACAAAGCAATGGCATGTATTGTCTACAAAATACATTCAACTGCGATGGAGTTCCTCACCTTCAGCGGCGATGTGGGGAACCAAATAGTGTGGAAGAGGATGTGTGGTGGTGACGAACTGTAGTTGTTGAACTAGTCGTCTGGAGGTGGAGCACCGATGGCGGACGGTCACTTAGCAGGCAGTGGAGCGACTAACGGGAGGTTGGGGTTGGTGGCGCGGGTGCCAGTCTTCATAGGTCAGGGCTGCCGCTCGGGGCGCCTTTCTTAACCTACCAGGGCTGCTGATCGGGCGCTGGTCTTCACCGGCCAGGGTTAGCAATGGGAGAGAAGAATCAGGAAGTGAGGATGAGACATAGGTCGTGTACTCTGTAGTTGTGTCTTGTGTGCAACCATTGGGCTGGCTGGACGGGCCTTATAGGATGGGCTTTTGTTAATCGGTCTATACGGGCTATTCGGTCATGTGCATAGCATGACCGATCAGAGCAAAAAAAGTTCGGTCTTCTATTTTCACAGACCATTTTTTATTCGGTCTTTTCAAGTTCGGTCTTTTCGGTTTCGGTCTCGGTCTTTTTAGTTTCGGTCTTCGGTCTTCGATTTTTATGCCCGAGGTGACCTACAAGAGCCATCCCAAGGGAAAGATTACGTTGTCGGTAACGTCCGGGGGAGAGCTGAACTATAGGACTGGGAATGTTGTGTTTGATGTGGTTGAGCTCCCCCTGCCATATAGTGTGATTCTGGGACGACCGGCCTTGGCCAAGTTCATGGCAGCATCCCATTATGCTTACAACACCTTGAAGATGCCTGGGCCACTAGGAGTCATCTCCATCCCATCAGATGAGAAGGATGCAATCATCTATGTGGATAGGATGTACCGGGATGCCGTCGCAGCAGAGGCCGCGGCGGCAACCGTCCCCACCATGGAAAGTAAAGGAAAGAAGAAGGATTGTAAGACCTCTGGCAAGGAGTCCGGGAAGCGTGGCCCCTCCAAGTGCACGACACCCGTTGACGACGTGCCGGAGTGTTCCAACAGCAAGAGATCCAAGGTTGCAGCACCCCATGTGAAGAAGGTCCTGGCAGGGCTGGCTGGCGTTGATGGTACTTTCACCATCAGCGCCACCCTTGACGACAAATAGGAAAGCGCGCTCGTTGCCTTCCTGCGGGCGAATATCGATGTGTTTACCTGGCAACCATCTGATATCCCCGGTGTTTCCAGGGAGGTAATCGAGCACCACCTTGCTGTCTGCCCACATGCCCGACCCGTCAGGCAAAAATTTAGGAAGGAAGCCTTGGAGCGGCAGCAGTTCATTGCCAAGGAAACCAAGAAGTTAGAGGTAGCTGGATTGGTCAAAGGAGTACTGCAACCTACATGGTTAGCAAACCCAGTGGTAGTTTGGAAGGCGAATGGGCAATGGAGGCTTTGCATTGATTTCAAAGATCTCAATAAGGCTTGCCCGAAGGACCCATTCCCCTTGCCGCGCATCAATCAGATTGTGGGTTCTACTTCAGGGTGTGATCTGCTCTCCTTTTTGGATGCATATTCCGGATATCACCAGATCTTCATATCCAAAGAAGATGAAGAGAAAACATCATTCATCACTCCATGCGGTACATACTGCTTTGTCCGCATGCCTTTTGGATTGAAGAGTGCCGTATCTACTTTTGCAAGAGCAGTAAAGATTGGTTTTGAGCCACAACTACACAAAAACATAGAAGCCTATATGGATGACATTGTGGTCCAGACCAAGGATAAGGCCACCATTATCTAGGATTTGGAGGAGACATTTGCTAATTTGTGCAAGATCAACTTGAAGCTTAACCTAAAGAAGTGTGTGTTTGGTGTTGCCTCTGACAAGCTACTTAGATTCTTCGTGTCCCATCGGTGGATTGAAGCCAACCCCGACAAGATAAAGGCCATTGAGCAGATCCAAGCGCCAGGGATGGTTAAGGATGTGAGGTGCTTGATAGGATGCGTTGCCGCGCTAACAAGATTCATTTCCATGTCTTCCGAGCATGCCTTGTCGTTCTTCAAAATTTTGAAGAAGGCAGGGCCTATGAAGTGGACCCTGGAAGTAGATACAACTTTGCAAGAGTTGACGACTTACCTGTCATCTGTGCCTACCTTGGTTGCACCCAAACCTCTAGAGCCGTTACTGCTTTACTTGGTAGCAACCAAAGAAGTGGTCAGTGCAGCCTTGGTATCACAGGGAGAAATGGGTGAGGCAGAGAGCGGCCAGACCACGACAGAGTCAGAAGAGGATCAGAACACCAGTAAGCACGGGAACGAGTGCAATCCCAAGGATTCAGCAAGGAAGAAAGTGGTGCAGCGTCCAGTGTACTTTGTTAGCTCCTTGTTGCAAGGGGCTAGATTGAGGTACTCTAGTGTGCAAAAGCTGATCTTTGGCCTCGTAATGGCCTCAAGGAAACTGCGCCACTACTTCCAAGCCCATGAGACCCTAAGGCTACTGGCAGAATATTGGAGTGGGCTTTGGAGTTATCCAACTTTGGTTTGAAGTTTGAGAGCACTTCAACCATTAAAAGCAGGGCGTTGGCAGAGTTTATTGCAGAATGGACGCCAACCCCTGACAAGGAAGCAATGGAAACAACTCTCCCTGGCAAGGAATCACCCTAAGAATGGATTATGTATTTTGATGGTACTTTTTCCCTACAAGGTGCAGGAGCTGGCGTGTTACTTGTTTCCGCCTCGAGGGAGCACTTGAAGTGCGTCATCCAAATGCACTTTGCCCGGGAAGAAGCCACCAACAATACAACTAAGTATGAAAGGCTCCTTGTCAGGCTTAGGATTGTGGCAAAATTGGGAATCAAGAAGCTGATCATTCGAGGAGATTCAAAGTTGGTGGTGAGACAAGTCAACAAGGATTATCAAAGCCCATTGATGGAAGCATACGTTTAGGAAGTAACGAGGTTAGAGGAGCGCTTTGACGGGTTGCAAACAGAGCACGTACCCCGTGCGGAAAACATCATAGCTGATCACTTGTCAAAGTGTGTTGCACAGAAGCTTCCTGTCGAACCAGGAACTTTTGTTCTCCGCCTCTCTCAACCCTCCGTATCACCATCCACAATGTCCCGGAAAAGGAGAAAGCTAGACTACGGTAAGCCTCTCCCGATTGAGCCATCCGCTCCCGGCAGAGACCCTGCGGGAAACAATTCCTCACAGCCTGCCGGACCACCCCCTCCAGCCGGGCCTATGGACCCCGCAAACGAGGCTTGTGCTCCTGCAGCCGAGGAGGTGCCGCTAGTCCTTGTTGCCGAGCCTCAGGTTCCAACTAGGTCAAGGCACATCGTCCGCTTCCTCCAAACCAGAGAACTCCCCGGCGACCCAGATGAAGCTGAGAAAGTAGCCCGGAGGGCAAGTATATATCAGTTTTTCGATGACACTCTATACAGAACAATGCCCAACAGTGTGAAATTGAAGTGTGTCTGTCGGGAGGATGGAATGGGACTGCTAGCTGAGATTCACAGAGGAATGTGCGGCTCACACATTGGATCAAGGCAATTAGTTGGGAAAGCATTCCGGCAAGGATACTATTGGCCCACAACCCTCCAAGGCGCAGTTGAGCTCATCACGACATGTGAAGTTTGTCAGTTCCATTCCAAGAAAACACACCTGCCTGCCCAAGCTCTTCAGACAATCCCTCTGTCATGGCCATTTTCAGTCTAGGAGCTCGATATCCTCGGCCCCTTCCCCCGAGCAATCGACGGCTTTGAATTCTTGTTCATTGCCATCGACAAGTTTACAAAGTGGCCGGAAGTGACTGCGAGAGGAAGGTGACTGCTCAGTCAGCTATCAAGTTCTTGAAAGAATTGGTGTTTCGTTTCGGAGTTCCGGCAAGGATCATCACTGATAACGGCACCCAATTCACGAGCGACGCCTTCATGCAATATGTTCAAACCCTCAGATGCAAGATCTCATTTGCCTCTGTGGCACACCATCGGAGCAATGGAAAAGCTGAGAGGGCGAAAGCTAAAGTGCTTCATGGACTCAAGATAAGAACTTTCGATACGCTGTAGAAGCACGACAGGCAGTGGGTCGAGGAGCTACCGGTAGTTCTCTGGTCCCTCAGAACAACACCTAATCGAGCTAACGAGCACACTCCCTTCTCCCTGGTCTACGGGGCAGAAGCAGTTATCCCCACAGAACTCATTTACGGGTCTCCTCGGGTGCTTGCCTACGAAGTAGTAGCGCAGGATCAGCACCGGCGTGACGACGCTGTGCTACTTGAGGAGAACCGTCTCTGGGCCGCTACGCATGCCGCACGCTATCATCAAGCCATGCGTCGCTATCACAGCCGCATAGTTCCTGCCCGGTGTCTTGAGGAAGGTGACCATGTCCTTAGGCTCGTTCAGTCCGCCAATGGTACACACAAGTTATCACCGAAGTGGGAAGACCCTTACCGGGTAGTACGAGACTCCAGACACGGCGTAGTCCGTCTAGAGACCGGAGATGGCACGCCGTTGCAAAACTCATGGAACATTGAGCATCTCTGTAAGTTCTACCCCATGTTCAAGAATTCATCCAATTAACCAGTTAACTTGCCGATTAATCTCTACTCATAGGGTCACCGAGTAGCCGATAAACCAAAAAATCGTCCGATTAATTGATTAATTAGCCGATTAACTTGCCGATTAGTCGATTAATCCCCTACTCACTAGCCAACCGAGCAGCTACCAGTTAACGATTTCCTCAACAATGGTTCTACCCGTAAGGCGCAGAGGCTACCAGGCCCTGCCCGGCAGCCACTCATTGTACATGGCATTGCCGAAGTTGCATGTGTCGGCGTTCTAGGAACGGGGGTCCCTAGACTTTCCTGCCTGCGGCCCATAGCGTGGCTCCTCCAGCGGCCCCATACGACCCATCTTCACCGGCAAACACCCACGACCCTCGCGAGGGGCCAAGCTTCGCGAGGCGGATGCCGCAAGACCTCCTCAGGGGCAGCCACACCAGGCTGGCTCGCGAGGGGCGGAGATATCAAGGCAAGGCGAACCTCACGAGGTTCCAATAACGCAAGCCATGATGTTCAAGACAGGGAGGCGCCAGGCGGGTGCCAACAAGAACAGTGTCCTTGTTTCCTCTTTGGTGCTAAAGGGGCAAGCGCAGGCGAGGAGTCCCGAGGCATTAGACCAAGGTTTCCATATCGGTGCAACAAGACCAAGAACAGCAGGATGGTAGGACGGAGGTCACCGTGGAACCCAGGACGGTGTCACCACCAGAGCCTTTGGCAGGCGAAGACTACTTTTGTCAGGATAACTTGTACTTGTTGTCTCCCTTCGAATTGGCCGTTGTGGGATCCCTTCCCACTCAATATTTGGGAAGAGGACTAGGGCCTCTATAAATAGGATTAGCCACCACCATAGCTAGGGGGATGATCTTACAGGGAGATCATCGTCACCGCACAAGCTCACTGAGCACAAGACCACCTCTCCTTAGGAGGCTGTTCTTCCCTTGTAACTGTTCATCCACAGCCCAAGAGGCAATCCACCACACCACACTAGAGTAGGGTAGTACACCACAACGGTGGCCCAAACCAGTATAAATCTTGTGTCTCGTGTTCTTTGGGTCCGTCAATCTAGGCCGTGAGATCGTTGAGTGCGTGAGCTAGAGAAGGGGGAGATCTTCGTGCGCACCCCTTTGGTCGAACCTCAAGGGTTTTGCCGGAACCCGAAATCCGACATTTGGCGCGCAAATGAGCAGCAAGCCTCTTCGCTGCATCCCTCTGTGTGCCGTGACGGCCACACTGCCACCCCGTTGCTGACTCCGTCCGGCTCATCATCTCACGCTCTCTGCGCACCCACGGATGCGCAGGCCACGCTACTCATGGCGCGTGAGCTCCTACGCTACCGTCCAGTCGACGACCTCTACGAGGACTGGTTGGACCGCATCGCCGAGCTCGTCAGCGCCATGGGAGGCTCTTCTACACCGTCCCTCTCGCTGCCTCGCCCGCCCCCAGCTACGGGCAATGTGGCTCATGGAGCGCCTCCGCCTCCTCCGCAATAAGATGGCACCCTTGCACCAAGGCGTGCGGCTCAGGGAGCACCTCAGCCTCCCCCACGTCAAGACGGCGTCCTCGCTCCAAGATACGTGGCCCAGCGGTGCGACCCACCGCGCCACGTGCCCGCGCACGAGGAACGAAGCTGCCAAGAGTTTCCCCGTCCATAAGGAAACGCTCCACCACTCCCACCTCCGCTGCGCTAGGATTGCTTGCTGCGACAGGTCCATGCGTGGCGTGCCGTGGCGGCGTAGGGGCACCACGACCAAGATCTGCCTCCACGACAAGCCGCGGTGGCCACGGCGGGTTGCCGCGCCTTCACTCCTGAGTTGCGTAGCATCGTCTGGCCGGGCAAGTTCAAGCTAGATCTGCCTCCTCACTATGATGGCACCCCCGACCCGACGGAGTTTCTGCAGCTCTACGAGCTGAGCATCGAAGCGGCCAACGACGACGAAAAGGTCATGGCGAACTGGTTTCCCATGGCTCTCAAGGACGGCGCCCGCTCATGGCTCCTGAAAATGCCCCCAGGCTCGATTTCCTCCTGGAACGAGATGCGTGACCGCTTCAACACCAACTTCCAGGGCACTCGCGACCGCCCCCTGGTCATGGGTGACCTACGCCGCATCAAGCAACAACCAGGAGAAACCCTGCAGAAGTACATCCAATGCTTCAACAACGGGCGAATCAAGATCCCCAAGGTAATGGACGAGGCCATCATCTCAGCGTTCTCTGATGGCGTCCGCGACGTCAAGATGAAGGAGGAGCTCGCCATCCATGCAGAGCTGTGCACGACCTTGGAGTTGTTCAACATCACGACCAAGTGTGCAAGAGCTGAGGAGGGGCGCCTCTCCCTCCTCAAGCTCACTACTGCGGATCCAGAGGATAAGAAGGCCAAGGACAAGGACGTGAAGCAGAAGGGAGTGGCTATGCTCGTGGCGGAACCAGACACCAAGCGCGGCCGAGATCATCCCGAGTCGTCCAAGGGCAACCGCACATTCTGCGCCTTCCACAACGTGCACACGCACAACACTAATGACTGTCAAGAGCTCAGGGCCATTCGAGATGGACGCTTCGGTCGACGCCCCGAGTGCAACGACCGGGGCTACGACTGGAGAGGTGGACGTGGTGGAGGACATTGGGACGACCGTGGGCCCCGCCAGGAGTGGCACGACCAACCTCGCAAGTATCATTGGCAGGACCAACCTCGTGAGGGCGCCTGGAGGGACCAGCCTCGTGAGGACCGTCCTCGGGGCAAACCTGGTATCCCTCCGCTGCCCCCACCAAGAAGGAATGACGACCATCAACAGGACGAGTGGGCTGGGGGCTTCCAAGAGCCGCGAGCTATCGCCTGCATCTTGGGCGGAGCTCAAGCCCCAGCCTCTCAACGAGTCTTCAAGCAGTTTGCTCGTAAGGTTAACGCAGTCCTCCCCAGGCTCGAGGCCACACGCCCACTCAGATGGTCCAAGTACGCCATCACCTTTAGTTCGGCGGACCAGCTCAAGTGCACGGTAACGGCCGGTGTTCTCCCGATGCTCTGTTCACCCGTCATCAACAATGTCCAAGTCACCAAGACCCTCATCGACGGTGCCGCAGGGCTCAATGTCCTGTCCGTCAAGACCTTAGACAACCTGCAAGTGCCATACGATCAGCTCCAGCCTACCAAGCCTTTCTCAGGAGTGACTGACAGCTCTACCACCCCGAGATGGCAGGTTCACCTCCCTGTCACCTTTGGTCAACGCAACAACTACCACACCGAGCTCATCGACTTCGACATCGCCCACATCCGTCTGCCGTACAATGCCATCCTCGGGTACCTAGCGCTGGCCAAATTCATGGTAGTCGCCCACCATGGCTACAACGTCCTCAAGATGCCCGGAAGCGGCGGAATCATCACCATCCCCTGCAAAGAAAGAGACGCGGTGTGCTCCCTCGAGCACGCCTTCCAAGCTGCATCACTCGAAGACCCCGACAGCAATGCAGTGCAGTGCCCTCTCGAGGCCAACCCCAAGAAGAAGAAGCAGCCGCTCCACACTAGACCCCAAGGGAGCGGCACCTCTAGAGGCACCACTTCAGGATCTACGGCCGCGCCTGGGGCGCCTCTCTCCCTTTCATAGGGAGGCGCGCCCAGCGCCGTCCTCGGATAGGGGTTGGGGGCTCTCTTCTCGAGGGTCTCGGACCTGGCCAGCATCACGAGAGAGGCGCTCGGGCACCACGTGGAGGCGTGCTTCGCGACACGTTTCCCTCAGGAGGGCGCTAGGCGAAGAGCGCCTGGTGCTCAGGAGTTCATCGACAAGGCATCTCAGGAGCTTTAGGAATCAAGAGCAATACGCGGCGACCGTCGCCCACCTGGCGTTGCTCCCCACCCAGGCGAGGGTGGTGAGCTGCGCGTCTGCATTGACATACCAGGGCTCAACCGGGCTGCGTCTCAGGAGCTCTTCTGGCCTTCACGTGTTGGACGCTGCGAGGGTCCACCTCACAGCTACGTTCGCATGCCGTTCGGCCTACCGAGCGTGGCTGCTGCCATCCAGCACAACCTGCGGAGCATCATGGCGGGTCAGGAGGACATGCATCACGCAGTCCTGGCGGAGATGGAGACGGTCCTTCGGAGGCCGCCAGAGCCTCCAGAGCCTCCCGAGGCTCAGGGCCTTGGCGGCTCGTGAGGGGCGACTTCTTCGCTACGCGTCTTCAGCTACCCCAACACCCCATCGGCAACCAAACTAGGTGACATCTTTCCATGTTCATTTAGCTGGGAGCGCCCCCTGGGCTGCATCATCCCCAGGCCGCATGGGTCCATCCCTGCGGCATGTATCTGCTTGCATCTTCAGTTCACTCTACTGGGGCGCCCCTCGGGATGCATCATCCCCAAGCTGCTCGGGTCTGACCCAATGGCATGTATCGTTCCTGCGTTTATCTAAGCCAGTTTTCTTTTCATACATAATATATCTATGGATATCACCTGCTCGATTGTCACCTGCTATGGGAGCCACGCGCCGATTGTCTTTCTTCAGGATCCTTCGCATAAGAAGGCTAGGCACGACGTCAGTGCTCGGGCCCGTCCCTGCAGCGTCGATAAATCCAATGACTGAGCTTTGTCTGGTGGGCCGGCCCCGTTCACGTCACCTCCTGGGGTCGTTGGTGCTTGGCCTTCTTGTATGATACCCTCAGGAAATCCACTCATTGTGGGTTGTCTAACCATCTCGCAGGAATGCCACAACCATCAAGAATCTAGACCAGGCACAACCCGCCTTGAGGTAGGGCCTCGTGAGTCCCGTGCTGGCTCACGAGTGCCCGGATACACCTCCTCCAGCCCTGCCGTGCAAGCCACATGTCAGGGCGGGGCTGTACACTTCCCGAGGGCTCCACTCAGAGGGAGCCCCCTCCCATGTACCAGTGGAAGCACCATGCTTTGCGCTGGCAGTCGACACTGCTGAGGAGTGGCTATGCCTGTGCAAGTGCGGAAGCGCCATGGTCCGTCGTGGTGATAAACAACTGAGGGCGGCCTCACAGCCGTACCAACCTCAGGGAGCCTCCGGGCTCGGTGTCTGGCCTCATCGCAACACCTCCCCCCGGGAGAGTCGCGTGATGGGGCCGGGCACGGGGGCTGCGCTCGGGTCACACCAAAGCGTACGCCGCCCTGCTAGGTCCCTCGGACTTGGTCGTCGCGCGCCCTCCCAAGCAGAGCTAAGGTATGAGGGTCGTTTGAACGTCAAGGGGGACTCTTGAGCATCGCCACTCAGGAGCCTAACTGACCACGTAGCCCCTCACTCCTTGGTCCGTCCTAGTGATCCAGTCGGCCCAATGGCGGCTGAGGTATGCGCGGGGTCGGGCCCTGCCAATGTAGAACACTAGACCTACCCTTGCATCTCCTTTACACAAGATATTTGCGCGTCAAGGGGGACTCCTGAGCATCGCGACTCGGGAGCCTAACTGACCACATAGCCCCTCACTCCTTGGTCCGCCCCGGTGATCCAGGCGGCCCAATGGCGGCTCAGGTATGTGCGTGGTCGGGCTCTGCCGACGTAGAATGTAAAGAAAATGGGAAGGAAATTGCAAAATCTCGAAGCAAATATTACAAGACATATTGTTCTCTGAGTATCAAACACAAGTTTAAACGCCTCCACAAGGCACGCTACATGCTCCAGGAGTTTAAACAGGAAAGGAGCCGCAAGCGAGTCATCCCTGGACACCGCCCACACCCGCAAGAGGCTCCCCGTCTTGGGTGGTGTCGCCTTCACCTGTACCGCCTGTCAAAGGCGCGGGGCCGGAGGCGCGGAACTTCTGCATCAGGGCCTCCACCTGACCCTTCGCAGTTGCCGCGACGGCTGCTTAGCGCTCGTCCTCCACAGGCTCCAGCAGCTCGTCAAGGTGGGCGGCAGGATCGCGAAGATGGAGGTGGATGAAGACGCGCGTCAGCGCGGCTGAAGAAGGGACGCGAGCCTCTTCCTCTGCCATGGGGCCGATGCCGCTCACGACTTCCTCAAGCGCCTCGACTAAGTAGGGAAGCAACTGGGTGGGGCCGTCCTCATCGGTGGCCAGCGGCTTCTCCAAGCCCTTCTCATAAAGTGTCTTCAGAGCCTCACGAGACCTTTCATTGAGGAGCTTGAAGGCCGCACGGTCCTTGCCCAGAACCTTCTCCTTGGCGTCAAGTTCGGCTTTCTCTGCCTGCACCTTCCGCTCCATCTCCTCTAGCTAGCTGCGCTCAGCGGCCTGCACCTGCGCCAACTGCTCCATCTCAGCGTCGCAACCCTTGATGGCGTCCTCCCGGGCCTTCATCCTCTCTTCCTCCACCTTACGACCACGAGCATCTTTTGCATGCTCTTCACGTAGGGTCTTCAGCTCGGCCTCCAGCACCCGGCAGTGACCTTGGGCGGCCTCGACATCCTTCAGCGCCGCCTCGCCAGCAACTGCTGCCTGAGCGGTGGCTCGCTTCTCCCCCTCGGTGGTCGCCGTGGCCTGGCTCAGCGCCGCCCGAACGGACACGTCAGAATGAAGCCAGCCAGAGACCAGCTCCAGGCACCCAGCCGCCAGGAGGGGGGTCGGCGCCCTGAAGATCTTCTCACAGCCCGGTCATCTCAGAAAGGGCACGCTCCAAGACATCAGGGGTGGCGGAAGAACCTGGGACCAGTAGCGCGGCTGGAGGAGAAAGAGGCGGTGACGTCACCATGGCCTGAGAGACTGGTGGCTCCTTAGCTTTGGGGACCTCAGCAGCCGCGCAGGACATCGGCGCCTCCGGAGCCAGCAGGGTCACGGGGGCTGACTCCTCATGAGGACACCCTTCAGGTCCTCATGAGGATGACCGGGCTGGGGAGGCGTGAGCGCCGTCGCTACCCTACCCCGCGGGGGGAGGTGCGGCCGCCGCGGGCGGATTGGCCCCGGCGGTGTCACCGTGTCATCCTTCCTCTTCTTTGCCGCAGACGGCGGCCTAGCCAACCAACAGCGAATGTCAAGGATCAGCAGCATAATCGAGAACAAGATAGAGCTCGAACACTTACTCGTCCACCGCGGTGTAGTCCACCTTCCTCTTGATAAGTTTGAAGCCGGAGAGCTTCGCGACCCGAGGCGTAGGCACGCCAGGTCCGGGAGCAGAAGGAGGAGCAGCAGATGGGCCGGAGGTTGCTCCAGGCGGCACTGGAACAACATCAGCGTCTCGGGAGATCAGCGCCGACCTGCTCTTTGTCGGAACCACGGGCGGCTCCCCCTTCTTCGGGAGGATATCGTCCTCGCCATCGTCATCAAGCAGGAGGCGGAGGATGTCTGCCTTGCGCAAGGGGAGGTCTCCCCCATCTCCTCTGGGCTGCCTCTAGGTCGCACTCCTCCTCGTCCTCCTCCTCCTCCTCCTCTCCGTCCCTCCGGGATTCACCGAAAGATACATTCACCATCGCCGTCGCCATAGGGACCTCAGAAGGTGTTGGCGGCACCAGGCCGCCCCCGTCAAAGGTGGGCATTGCTACCTCTTGAGCACTGCGTTGGTTTTCCCTTGAAGAGGAAAGGGTGATGCAGTAAAGCAGCGTAAGTATTTCCATCAGTTTTTGAGAACCAAGGTATCAATCCAGTAGGAGACCACGCGTGAGTCACCTCGTACCTACACAACCAAATAAGAGCCTCGCAACCAACGTGATAAAGGGGTTTTCAATCCCTTCACGGCCACTTGCAAGAGTGAGATCTGATAGAGATAATAATAATAAGATAAATATTTTTGGTATTTTTATGATATAGATTGAAAGTAAAGATTGCAAAATAAAATAGATTGGGAGCTTGTATGATGGAAAATAGACCCGGGGGAGCATAATTATTACAGTGGGTAAACAAATTACTGTCGAGCAATTGATAGAAAAGCGAATAATTATGAGAATATCTAGACACGATCATGTATATAGGCATCATGTCCGTGAGAAGTAGACCGAAACGATTCTACATATACTACTATTACTCCACACATCGACCGCTATCCAGCATGCATCTAGAGTATCAAGTTCATAAGAACAGAGTAACGCCTTAAGCAAGATGACATGATGTAGAGGGATAAACTCATGCAATATGATATAAACCCCATCTTTTTATCCTCAATGGCAACAATACAATACATGTCATTTCCCCTACTGTCACTGGGATCGAGCACCGCAAGATTGAACCCAAAGCTAAGCACTTCTCCCATTGCAAGAAAAATCAATCTAGTAGGCCAAACCAAACTGATAATTCGAAGAGACATGCAAAGATAAACCAATCATACATAAAAGAATTCAGAGAAGAATCAAATATTGTTCATAGATAATCTGGATCATAAACCCACAATTCATCGGATCTCGACAAACACACCACAAAAGAAGATTACATCGAATAGATCTCCAAGAGAATCGAGGAGAACTTTGTATTGAGATCCAAAGAGAGAGAAGAAGCCATCTAGCTACTAGCTATGGACCCGAAGGTCTGAAGTAAACTACTCATACATCACCGGAGAGGCCATGGAGTTGATGTACAGGCCCTCCAAGAACAATGCTCCCTCCAGCCGAGCTCCGGAAAAGGCCCCAAGATGGGATCTCTCATGTAAATAAGGTTGCGGTGGTGGAATTAGGTTTTCATGGTGCTCCTAGATGTTTGCGAGGTACGTGGACTTATATAGGAGGAAGATGTAGGTCGGTGGAGCAACGAGGGGCCACGAGGGTGGAGGGCGCGCCCAGGGGGTAGGCGCGCCCCCTGCCTCGTGGCCTCCTTGATTGTTTCTTGACGCCCACTCCAAGTCTCCTGGATCACGTTTGTTGAGAAAACCACTGTCGGTGTCAAAACCGGCGGATCTCGGGTAGGGGTCCCGAACTGTGCGTCTAGGCGGATGGTAATAGGAGGCAGGGGACACGATGTTTTACCCAGGTTTGGGCCCTCTTGGTGGAGGTAAAACCCTACGTCCTGCTTGATTGTTCTTGATGATATGAGTATTACAAGAGTTGATCTACCACAAGATCAGAGAGGCTAAACCCTAGAAGCTAGCCTATGGTATGATTGTTCTTGTCTTACGGACTAAAACCCTTCGGTTTATATAGACACCGGAGGGGGCTAGGGTTACACAAGGTCGGTTACAAAGTAGGAGATATACATATCCGGACACGAGACGAAGTCTTCAATCTTGCATCTTCATAGTCCAACAGTCCGGCCAAAGGATATAGTCCGGCTGTCCGGAGACCCCCTAATCCAGGACTCCCTCAGTAGCCCCCGAACCAGGCTTCAATGACGTCAAGTCCGGCACGCAGTATTGTCTTCGGCATTGCAAGGCGGGTTCTTCTCCATATTTTGAATGTTTGTTAAGTAGTGTCCGGCCCCATAAATGTTGGACCTCTTGGCTTCCATGCCCAATAAGGGCTATCTTCCACGCGTCGAATGAATACGAGGAGCCAGGGCATTTTTACATTCGCCCCCCTAGAAGATAAATAAATTGTCTATTAAAGTGGTGGGGATTCTTAGATCCAATCCATACCATCCTCCGACAGCGAGAATCCATCGGAGCGCGCTTCGGAAAAATCCACTCCAACATGGCCGACCACCGCAGCTCCTCCTCTCGCCCCCGTAGCACTAAGCCCGGTGATTGGGAGATGTGTTCTGTCTCACACAGTCGATTAGTCGAACAACAGACTCAGGGATTTCTCCCTCCAGCGTATATGGCGGGGAGCAAGCGGAGAGCTTCCGCAGCCCCTCTATGGGGGAGCGGGTATGCCTTGTTCCTTACTTATTAAGGGGACTCGGATTTCCAATTCATCCGTTCCTCCGCGGGCTCCTGGTGTTTTACGGCCTCCAACTGCATAATTTCACCCCTGCTTCCATATTACACATCGCCGGCTATGTTGCCCTCTGCGAGTTATTCCTGGGCTGCGAGGCTCATTTCAAGCTGTGGAAAAGGTTATTTTGCCTCGTCCCCCACACACAGAAGGGGTCACTTTATCAAGTAGGCAGAGCCGAAATATGGAGCATCGCCGAAACCGGATACCCATCCAATACTCCGAAGAAAACGTCTGAGGACTGGCCTTCGGAATGGTTTTATATGGAGGACGTCCCCCTTCCGGACCCTGTTCGGCGGGGTCTTCCTGAGTTCAACAATGCTCCTCTGAAGAAACACGAAGCTGGCACCCACGGAGCCCCTAGGAGGAAGACAACGGAGAAGTCCTTTACCTGATGAACCGGATTAAAGCGTTGGCTCAATCAGGATTGACAGTAATTGAGGTTATGTCAATATGCATAATGCGGGAGTGCGGCCACTTCAATATCGAGGGCACCCCCTGTGGTGTTTTAACGGGGAAAATGATGCCACCCGTTGCAAGCGTAAGGGACCAGACACCGCTGCTGCTTTAGCAAAAATTCTGTCTGAGTTGTTCGAGGGAGAGGAAGAGGAGTTCATCCGCATCAAGCCACGGGATGGATTCTCCATGTACAACTCTCCAAGCTGGGTGAGTTATATCTCCTTACTCCCATTCTTCCCGCATTCTTTGTCGTAGGTACTCACCTTGCCATTTTACGGCAGGAACTACGAAAAGCTATAAGGGAGGTCAACAACCCATCTCCACAACCTGAGTACCCTGACCGGGCCCTCGGTCCCGGACTCGAAGAAGATCCGGACATATTCGCGGAGCTGATAGACAGGCAGTTCTATCAATTGAGCTGTGATGACGTCATGGTGGTCATTATGGCCGACTATCCCGGACTGCTCCCTGCATCGCACGTAAGAAAAACCAAAATCCCAACTCCAAAAACTAGGATCCCCTTTTAGACACTTCACCTACCATATACATATGGTGTTTTATAGGGAAGGCATTTGGGACGTCGTGCCGAACCCGCAGCAACTCGCCAACAAGAGGCACCGAGACCGGGTAGGCCAAAAAGGAAGGCGGTCAGTACGAAGACGCCGGGGTAGAGGTATGACAAAAAACCCCGCTCCGTGGTTGTCGTCTTTCTCAAAATGTAATGACGTCCATGTTTCTTTAATAGAAAAAATGCTCGCCGGAATATGTCCGGAGAGGCTGCCGATCATGCTTCCACCAGTCGGGCTCCAGGGCCGGAGATAGAGGCGGAAGCCGACACGGGGCGGACGCCGAATACTCCTCGTATAGAGGATGCGGATAGACTGTCCGCTACAAATTCAAAAGTGGAGAGTTCCATGAATCACAAGCGTCGCCGGGCCGTACTCCGTGACGCTTGCTTCTCACCAGAGGCATTTGATGCCTTCAATTCTAGAGACGCGTACCTCCGTGCTGCTCAAAATGGTCTAGCCAGAGCCACGGACCAGTATGTAAGGGATGTACGGGTAAGAAAATCTAACGATTATCTGTATCAGTAGCCCCTGAGACTTGAAACAGTTGGCATAACTAATTTAAGGATCATTTATTGTGCAGGTTCTTACAAAGAAGAATACTCGACTGTCACAGGAGCTGGAGGAATGCAAGACCCAACTTCGGGCCGCAGTTGCCACATTGAAAGAACCTGAAAAGTCCCCAGCTGGTAACATTTGTTTCAATGAATGATAGGTACCATATAGTGTGCGGCATGGCTGCAGATCTAACAATAGATATTGCAGATGACTCTGAGGAGAATCCGAAGGACCAGCATGTCGTACGGCAGCTAAAGGCTGGCGAACGCGTGCTGACTAAGGTCATGCAGGAGAAAAACAATCTCCAAGACGCCAATACCAAGCTGAGCATGGAACTGAAAGATATTCGAGCCCAGCTTGCGGACTCCATGAAGGAGAATAAGCGGCTTCGACGCGGCATTCTCAGTAAGTGCTTGAACGAACCCTTAAAAGAGTGTGACGGAGAAGCCGGCTAACAGATTTATGTCTACAGGTATGCTGACGTGTCGTCCCGCGGAGGAGATGCCCGGGTCTGCGGGTGATCTTCTACCCGAGCTCTCACAACTTCACGAACAAGTTTGGCAGGTGATGCAAGGTATTGCCCAGGCCTTGTGGCTATCCGTCTCCCTGCCATCAGTCATTGGAGAGCTTGCGGAGAAGGTCAAGGGAGCATGGCGGCGCTTCCGATTATGGAAGATATCGACCTGCCATCAAGGTGCCAGGGAAGCCTGGGCCATGGTGAAGACGCGGTATACCAAGGCTGACCCAAATCACATTGCCGAGGTCGGACCTGTGGGGCCTGATGGGAAAGAGATCCCCGTTAGCTTAGTGTATGGGCAAGTAGAATTAGCCACAAAGTATTCCCAACAGCATTGTAGGCTAGACAGCCTGTTGGATGGTATAGAAGAGGAATTTAGTCAGTCTACATGTGTAATTAAAGTGACATGTATAATGCCTTCTAGCCGGATTGTAAATCATTTGTCATGGCGGACCTTTTCGCTTCAACCTCGGGACCAAATAGTCCGGAGTGTATCCGAATACCCGCTCAGTTATATAAGAACCGGGGTATGCGTGGAAACCAGGCGTAGGCATCATTAGTGCTTGAACAGACAAGTATCCTACTAGTTATGTTATATTACATGGGTAGTAAGAAACATCTTCTAGGGAGAATAGTTCCGTTAAGGGTTCCTTTCCATGGGTACGCATGCCCTAAAGTGCATGTCCGGACTATGAGAGGAGACGCGGGCAGAAACATCTTGGGGCACATATGGAAAATAAATAAAAATCATCTTTTGTTCACCGATCGAATATTCCCTTAAGAATGCTAGCTTTCGGCTTCACCCAGTCTGAGGTACACATCCGGCTGACCCGGCAGTAACAATCGCAGAGGTGCTCCCCTTATGCCCTAGCCGAATTAAAGGGAACGTAGGGCATAAATACAAGAGCCAGGCAACCCAGCTTGGCCAAAACTTAAGTCATATCGATGCATACAATGGCGAAGAAAAGGTACATGCGGAAGAATAACACATGTGCGGGGCATGAAGCCCAGACGAATAATTAAGCTTCCGTGTAAGAAGCCCCCAGGTATAATGAGCGCGGTTAGCGCATCAATAGTGTGCAAGCAAGGCACAAGTTGGCCCTTTAAGGCCTTGAGAAAGAATAAAATAAAGGAAGGGAAAAAAGACAGATACTGTATATGCAAAAAATGGACAAAGGAAGGAGACGCACATAGAGTCCGGCACTAGGTGTAGAATCTTCAGAGCCTGGCTGCGTTCCATGGGTTCGGCTCAAGTCAATTATTCGATGCATCCCGCAGATGGTACGCTCCACCGGTCAGAACTTGGTCAATAATGAAGGGACCTTCCCATTTGGGCACGAGCTTGGTCTTTTTCTTCTCCGGCAGGCGTAGAACTAGGTTACCAACGTTATAAGTTTTGGCCCGTACTTCCCTGCTTTGATATCTGTGAGCCTGTTGCTGATAGAATGCGGAATGGGCTTTTGCCACGTTGCGCTCCTCCTCCAGGGTGTCCAGACTGTCCTACCGATCGAGCTCGTCTTCTCTTTCTTCGTACATGCGCACTCGAGGTGAGTCATGAACTATGTCGTAGGGCAGAACTGCCTCTGCGCCATACACCATAAAGAAGGGTGTGTATCCGGTAGTATGATTCGGCGTGGTCCGCAGCCCCCAGAGTACGGAGTCGAGCTCCTCTACCTAGTGCGTATTAGACTCCTTTAAGGACCGCACTAATCTGGGTTTAAGGCCGCTCATGATAAGACCATTTGCTCGCTCGACTTGGCCGTTAGTTTGTGAGTGATAGACAGAGGCATAATCAAGCTTAATGCCCATGTTGCTGCACTAGAGTTTTACCTCATCGACCGTGAAGTTTGTGCCGTTGTCAGTGATGATGTTGTGGGGGATGCCATAACAGTGTACAACCCCGGATATGAAGTCTATCACTGGTCCGGATTTGGCCGTTTTAACAGGTTTGGCTTCTATCCATTTGGTGAATTTATCCACCATGACCAGTAAGTATTTTTTCTTATGGGTTCCCCCTTTAAGGGGTCCAACCATGTCAAGCCCCCAGACCACGAAGGGCCAGGTAATTGGGATTGTTTGGAGGGCGGTGGGTGGCATGTGGCTTTGGTTTGCAAAAAGCTGGCAACCGACGCATCGTTGGACCAAGTCTTGTGCATCTACCCGGGCCGTCAGCCAATAAAAACCTGTACGGAAGGCCTTGCTTACAAGGGCCCGGGCTGCGGCGTGGTGGCCGCCGAGTCCAGCATGAATTTCTGCCAAAAGCTTGCGCCCTTCCTCTTCGGAGATGCACCTTTGAAGGACTCCGGTAGTGCTTTTTTTTATACAGCTCTCCCTTGTGGACCCTATAGGCTTTAGATCGCCGCACTATGCAGCGTGCCTCATTTTGGTCCTCGGAAAGTTCCTGCCTAGTTAGGTAGGCCAGGAATGGTTCTGTCCATGGGGCGATGATGGCCATTATTACATGGGCTGAAGGTGTTATTTCGGTGGCAGAGCCTCCGATTATGTCAGAGTGTTCGGTATCGGGCGTTTTGGCCGGGTCCGAACTATTGTTACCGGTGTCCCCTTCCCATACCACGGATGGCTTAAACAACCTCTCCAAAAAGATGTTGGGGGGGGGGGACCGCATCGCGTTTTGCGCTGATCTGGGCGAGGATATCTGCCGCCTGATTGTTTTCCTGAGCCACATGGTGAAATTCGAGCCCCTCGAACCGAGCTGACATCTTTAGGACGGCGTTGCGATAGGCCGCCATCTTCGGATCCTTGGCATCGGAGTCTCCATTTATTTGGGGTATTGCGAGGTTCGAATCCCCATGCTCCTCCAGGCGTTGAATGCCCATGGAGACTGCTATCCGAAGACCATGTAATAGGGCTTCGTATTCGGCTGCATTGTTGGAGTCTGTATACAGTATCTGTAGTACGTATTGAACTGTATCTTCGGTTGGGGACGTCAGGACGACGCTAGCCCCCAGACCAGCCAGCATTTTGGAGCCGTCGTAGTGCATGATCTAATTGGAGTATGCGTTGTACTCTTTAGGGAGTTCGGCTTCCGTCCATTCGGCGACAAAGTCGTCCAATACTTGCAATTTAATGGCTCGTTGGGGCTTGTATGTTATGTCGAATGGGAGGAGCTCAATGGCCCATTTGGCAATCCGGCCCGTGGCGTCGTGGTTGTTTATAATATTAATAAGTGGCACTTCCGACGCTACTATAATTGAACACTCTTGAAAGTAGTGTCGCAGCTTCCGGGATGCCATGAATACCGCATAGGCTATCTTTTGATAATGTGGGTACCGTGATTTGCATGGAGTGAGGACAGTGGATACATAATATACCGGCTTTTGAAGGGGGAATTTGTGTCCGTCCGTTTCTCGTTCAACGACAAGCGCTGCGCTTACAACCTGATGAGTTGCCGCAATGTACAACAGCATTGGTTCTCCGATGTTTAGCGCAGCCAGGATTGGGTTGGTTGCCAGTATGGCTTTTATTTCTTCCAAGCCGGCTTTGGTAGTGTTCGTCCACTCGAAGTGTTCGGTGCGCCGAAGGAGGCGATAAAGGGGTAATGCCTTTTCTCCTAAGCGGGAGATAAAGCGGTTTAGAGCCGCCACACATCCGGTTAATTTCTGGATTTGTTTGAGGTCCGTTGGTATAGCCAACTGTGACAGAGGTCGGATTTTGGCCGGATTTGCTTCAATTCCTCTACTGGAGACAATGAAACCCAGGAGCTTTCCGGCTGGTACACCGAAAATGCATTTTTTCGGATTGAGCTTGATGTCGTATGTTCAGAGGTTGTCGAATGTGAGCCTCAAGTCGTCTATTAGAGAGTCGACGTGTTTGGTTTTGACGACCACATCATCTACGTACGCCTCTACTGTTTTGCCAATCTATTTCTCCAGACATGTCTGAATCATGCGCTGATATGTTGTGCCGCCTTTTTTGAGCCCAAAAGGCATTATGTTGAAATAGAAGGGGCCGTATGGTGTGATGAATGCCGTTGCGTCTTGGTCGGACTCCGCCATCTTGATTTGGTGGTAGCCGGAGTATGCGTCGAGGAAACACAATGAATCGTGTCCTGTGGTAGCATCGAGAATTTGGTCGATGCGGGGGAGGGGGAAGGGATCATTTGGACAAGCGTTGTTGAGGTCCTTGAAATCGACACATAGGCGCCATAATTTGTCCTTCTTTGGTACCATCACCAGGTTTGCTAGCCAGTCCGGGTGTTTTATTTCTCTAATGAATCCGGCCTCCAATAACTTGGCTAGTTCCTCTCCCATAGCTTGTCTCTTAGGTTCGGAGAAACGCCGAAGAGTCTTCTTGACTGGCTTGAATCCCTTTAGAACATTAAGGCTGTGCTCGGCCAGCCTGCGTGGGATACCTGGCATGTCTGAGGGGTGCCAGGCGAATATGTCCCAATTCTCGCGGAGGAACTCTCGTAGTGCGGTGTCCATAGTGGGGTTTAAATGTGCCCCGATGGAGGCTGTTTTTGTAGGGTTCGTTGGGTGGACTTGGAATTTGACTATTTCATCCGCTGGTTTAAAAGAGGTGGACTTGGATCTCTTGTCAAGTATCACGTCATCCCTGTCCACTGTGGAGCGCAGTGCAGTTAATTCCTCGGCCGCAAGGGCTTCGGATAATGCCTCGAGGGCCAATGCGGCTGTTTTGTTTTCGGCGCAGAGTGCTGTGTCTGGATGACTAGCGAGAGTGATGATTCTGTTGGGCCCGGGCATTTTGAGCTTCATGTATCCGTAATGGGGTATAGCTTGGAAGATCGTGAACGCCTCCCGCCCTAAAATGGCGTGGTATCCGCTACTGAATGGGGCCACTTGGAATGTAATTTCTTCGGACCTATAGTTCTCCGGCGTGCCGAATACCACATCTAGTGTGATTTTCCCAGCATAGTGTGCTTTCCGACTGGGGATGATTCCTCTGAAGGTTGTGCTGCTTTTCTCAATGCAGTTCCAGTCTATTTCCATTTTTTTGAAGAGTTTCCTCATAGATGAGGTTTAATCCACTACCGCCGTCCATGAGTACTTTGGTGAGTTGAAAGTCGTCCACAATTGGACTAAGGACCAGTGCAGCTGGTGCTCGGGCTGTTCGAAATTTAGGTTCGTCACTGGCATTGAAGGTAATAGCCATGTCACTCCATGGATTTATTGCTGCCACATGGCAGATTTCGGCAAGGCTGCGGAGTGTTCGCTTGCGCCTATTATTTGATGCGAAGGTTTCGAAGACTGTTAATACCGTATTGTTATCCCCAGGATGGTGCTCTGTGGCATCTGGGATGAGAAGATCCTCACCACTTTTGGCCACCTGCCAGAGTACCCAACATGCTCTAAGGCTGTGTGTTGGTATGGTATCCGTTGTACTATGAATTTTGCAGGGTCCGTTGAGCCATCCCTCTCAATGAAAGCACCAATGTCGGTGTCAAAACCGGCGGATCTCGGGTAGGGGGTGCCAAAATGTGCGTCTAGGCGGATGGTAACAGGAGGCATGGGACACGATGTTTTACCCAGGTTCGGGCCCTCTTGATGGAGGTAAAACCCTACGTCCTGCTTGATTGTTCTTGATGATATGAGTATTACAAGAGTTGATCTACCACGTGATCAGAGAGGCTAAACCCTAGAAGCTAGCCTATCGTATGATTGTTGTTGTCCTACGGACTAAAACCCTCCGGTTTATATAGACACCAGAGGGGGCTAGGGTTACACAAGGTCGGTTACAAAGGAGGAGATATACATATCCGTATTGCCTAGCTTGCCTTCTACGCCAAGTAAAGTCCCATCCGGACACGAGACAAAGTCTTCAATCTTGTATCTTCATAGTCCAACAGTCCGGCTGTCCAGAGACCCCCTAATCCAGGACTCCCTCAATCACATTCCCGAAGGTTTCATTCCATTTGGACTTCATTTGATATTCCTTTTGTGCGAAATACAGAAATATGCAAAAAAACCGCAATTTGGGCTGGGCCTCCGGTTAATAGGTTAGTCCCAAAAATGATATAAAAGTGTAAAATAAAGGCCATTAACATCAAAAACAGATAATATAATAGCATGGAGCAATAAAAAATTATAGATACGTTGGAGACGTATCAAGCATCCCCAAGCTTAATTCCTGCTCGTCCTCGAGTAGGTAAATGATAAAAAAGGATTTTTGATGTGGAATGCTTTCTAACATATTTCTCAATGTAATTTTTCTTTATTGTGGTATGAATGTTTAGAGACGAAAGATTCAAGATAAAGTTTAATATTGACATAAAAATAATAATACTTCAAGTATATTAACTAAGCAATCATGTCTTCTCAAAATAACATGGCCAAAAAAAGTTATCCCTACAAAATCATATATTCTGGCTATGCTCTATCTTCACCACACAAAATATTTAAATCATGCACAACCCCGATGACAAGCCAAGCAATTGTTTCATACTTTTGATGTTCGCAAACTTTTTCAATCTTCACAGAATATATGAGCGTGAGCCATGGATATAGCACTATATGTGGAATAGAATGGTGGTTGTGGAGAAGACAAAAAGGAGAAGATAGTCTCACATCAACTAGGCGTATCAACGGGCTATGAAAATGCCCATCAATAGATATCAACGTGAGTGAGGAGGGATTGCGATGCAACGGATGCACTAGAGCTATAAGTGTATGAAAGCTCAACAAAAGAACTAAGTGGGTGTGCATCCAACTTCCTTGCTCATGAAGACCTAGGGCAATTTTGAGGAAGCCCATCATTGGAATATACAAGCCAAGTTCTATAATGTAAAATTCCCACTAGTATATAAAAGTGATAACATAGGAGACTCTCTATCATGAACATAATGGTGCTACTTTGAAGCACAAGTGTGGAAAAAGGATAGTAACATTGTCTCTTCTCTCTTTTTCTCTCATTTTTTTATTTGGGCCTTCTTTTTCTTGCCTCTTTTCCTTTTTTTGGCCCGGAGTCTCATCCCAACTTGTGGGGGAATCATAGTCTCCATCATCCTTTCCTCACTGGGACAATGCTCTAATAATGATGATCATCACACTTTAATTTACTTACAACTCAATACTTAGAACAAAATATGACTCTATGTGAATGCCTCCGGTGGTGTACTGGGATGTGCAATGATGCATGAGTGACATGTATGAAGAATTATGAATGGTGGCTTTGCCACAAATACGATGTCAATTACATGATCATGCAAGAAATATGACAATGATGAAGCGTGTCATAATAACGGAATGGTGGAAAGTTGCATGGCAATATATCTCGGAATGGCTATGGAAATGCCATGATATGTAGGTATGGTGGCTGGTTTGAGGAAGGTATGTGGTGGGTTTATGGTACTGGCGAAAGTTGCGCGATACTAGAGAGGCTAGCAACGGTGGAAAGGTGAGAGTGTCACATCCCTAGCTTCTGGTAATGCTCTAGGCTAGCTTCATGTGTGCATCATGTCTATATTCCGAAAGTTGAAATGAGGAAATTGAAAGCCTCGGAAATCATTTCAATAAAAGGGCAAGAAACCCTAAAATTGTAATCAGTAAATCCAAAATGCCCTAGAAATAGCTCTGACAATTTTGGCAAGAGTTATAAATCAAACCAAAATTTTGGAACATTTCTAAGGAATTATTTGGGCTCTGATTTTAAATCAATATTCTATTTAAATTTGGAGTTATATTCATAATATATAATGAATATATTTTCAAATGCCCTGAGATATTTTATGTATATGAGGAGTAGACCTTAAGTGACATAAAATTATCAAGGGGAGTTTCGGCGCTGTTTTCAAATTTGTTTGCTTTTGAATTCAGTGGCAATTAAATAAAACAAAACAGAAGAAAAATTAAAAAAGAGCAGAAGACCTACCTGGCGTTTACCTATAGCCCAGCGGCCCAGCTATGCTGCCCAGCCCACCTGGCCCGTGCCAGTCATCACCTACCTCTGCCAGTAGGCAGAGGAGGGAGACAGCGCACGCGCGCCCGCGGCGCCACGCACCTCCCTGCTCGCCTGCCTTACCGGGTGCCTCGAAGCCCCTCCTCGACGCCACGCGACCCCTGGATCCCCCCCTCGATCTCTCCCCGTGCTTCTCCCCTCCTCTATCTCTCTTCCCCATTTTCCTCGCTCGCGTCCGAGGCCGCCACCGCCGACGAGCACCACCGCGCCCAGAGCCACTGTCTCGCCTCGCCGATGCCCTCAGAAGCTTTGCCTCGACCCTCTTTTCCTCCCCACCGAGCCACGTCCCGCCGGAAGGCCTGCAACGTCGTCACCACCGCTTTCTTCAACCTCGGTGGCCGCCGTTCTTCGTCGTCGTTCCGTCGCCGTCAATTCGCCCCCGAGCCCGACGACCCTCTCCAGTGACTCCCAGTGAGCACCTGCTCCAAATCCCTCTCCTTCCCGCATCGATTTCAAGCTCTAACTAGCCCCGCCACCGAGCCCGAGAAATCATCACCGCCGGCCATGGCGCTGCCGCGGCCACAGCTGCCGCCGCTCCCGTCCGAGCCCATCAGCGCGCTCAGCGCACTCCCAGAAGCCGAGCAAACCCACCAGATCCTCCTCCCGTATGCTGTAGCGCCGAACCCGCCTGCTCCCGTACTCCGGCCGCCGCCCGGCTCGTCGTCGCCGCTGTTGCACGCCACCCCAGCAGCCGCAGCTTCCACCGTCCGACGCGCCTCGTCGTGCCGGTCCCGTAGAACCCATCCGCGCGGCCTCTTGTCACCGGAAACGGCCGGACCAGGACCTCCGCCGTGTCCTGCTTACCGCCGGCGGCTAATCGCCGATTAGCCGACGTGGCCATCATTAGATTAGGGACTAACTAACCCAATTAGTTTAACACTAGACACTGACAATGGGACCTGCTTTGTTAGTTTACTGGATAACAAAATAATTAGATTACTTAATTAAACCAGCGGGACCCATGCGTCAGAATTTACCTGCTGACGTGGCCGTTGACCAGGCCCACATGTCAGCGACTCTAACAGTCCTGTGTCACTGATCAGTGGGCTCCACTGGTCAGGTTTGACCTAGACCACGCCCGTTGACCGCTGACATCACAGTGACATCATGCTGACGCAATAACTCTTTTCTGGATTTATTCTTTTACAGGAAATTCCAGAAAATTGCCTAACTTCTAAAAATCATAGAAAATCAACCGTAACTCCAAATGAAAAGATTTATATATGAAAAATGATCAGAAAAATCCAATCTATCCATTTATGCTACTTTCATGCATGATGAACCAACTTATACCCACTGTATAAGTGAAAACATGATAATGGCATTTTAAATGCTAAATATGGAGTTTGCATATGAACCCTTGGTCCATATGGACTTCATTTAAATTGTTGCTAGATGCATTAGTGCAAATCATAACATTATTGGCATTTCAGATTCATGCATCATATTGTTGCATTGCATTGATTGTGTTTCCTCTCTCTTGCCGGTGTTTGTCCCCTCTGAGTAGACGACGTTCCGACGATGTGATCGATGACACCGATAAAGAACTATATTATCTTCAGAAGTGCCAGGCAAGCAAAACCCCCTTGTTCATTCCGATACAGTCCCACTCTCTCGCTCCTGCTCTATTTTACTGCATTAGGGCAACACCGATTCAACTGTTACATGCTGCAGTAGTTGAACCCTTTCCTCTGCCTGACCTGTCATTGCCACAGTAAATAGATGAAACCCACTAGCATGAGTAGGAGTTGTTTGAGCCCTGATGTGCCTACTCATTCATGCTTGTTTGTCATGCCTGCTACTGCTTAGAGTTGAGTTTGGTCTGATTCATCGGGAATGAATTGGAACGTGGTGAACATGTCCAACCGTTGAGAGGTAAGTGTGTGAACACGATTTGGTAAAGGTAGCAGTGAGAGGCCATGTAGGAGTACATGGTGGGTTGTCTCATTACAGCCGTTCTCAGGAACTGAGTTCTGTGTTTGTGATCCATGAACAGTTACTACCACACATTGGGTTCCGGTAACTCGGCCCCTCTCAGCTTATTAATCAACTCGATCTCTGTCCAGGAGTTGCAACTAGTTTTTGGTGTTTGTAGGTAGTGTTAGTAGTCTACCAAGTGGCACCCGGTACAGGTGGGCTTGGGACAGACTAGGCACAGTGGCACGGTGTACCAAGTGGCACCCGGATGGTGGGCTTGGGAACCCACGCACACATCGTTTGGGGCCGTGAGCGACACCCCGGCCGGATCTCCTTGCGGATGGAACCCGAATAGGCGATAAACCTGGACGAGAGACTTGTTGGTTAGTTAGGTCGTGGCCGACTCCCTCGCCCGGCTTCCGCTTGAAGGTTGCCGAGGTACATGTCGTGTACAGGGCGATAAGTGGCGAGAGCGTGTGTGAAGAAGTACACCCCTGCAGGGTTATCATTATCTATTCGAATAGCCGGATTCCTCGGATATGGAAACTTGGACCCCTTGCATAGTTCATAGACAAGTTAAAGTGGATACTCTAAAACTCGCAAGATAAGTGTGAGTGCTATGGATTGCGTTCTCGTAGGGAGACGGGAGCGGATCCATAGTGGTGTATTGGTATGGTGAATTTGTGGACTCATGTGCGCCACCTCAAAGAGTTACTTGCAGTCGTAGTTCAGGATAGCCACCGAGTCAAAGCTGGCCTGCTGCAGTTAAACTCCACCACCCCCTTTGTTGATACCGATGCATATGTAGTTAGTTCTGATGTAAGTCTTGCTGGGTACATTTGTACTTACCTTTGCTTAATTTATGTTTTGCAGAGAGACTTTAGTCCCGCTAGTAGTTCCGCTTGGACTTTGATGTTTAGCTCGTTACCTCAGCTACGATCTTGTACCTTGTAAGGGTCTTGTAGATAGTCAGGCTTCTCAGCCTTTTTCATTTGTAGATGTCTGTACTCAGACATGTTAAGCTTCCGCATGTGCTTTGACTTGTATGCTCTGAATGTTGGGTCGTGAGACCCATGTTTGTAATATCTCGCTCCTCGGAGCCTAATGAATAAATACTTTGAGTCGTAGAGTCTTGTTGTGATGCCATGTTGTATTTGCACATATCGAGCATCTTGTGCGTATGATTGAAATGCTTGGTATGTGTGGGATCCGACAATCTAGTTGTTTATCCTTGGCAGCCTCTCTTATGGGGAAATGTAGTCTAGTGCTTCCGTGAGCCATAGTAGTCCGCTACAGCCCGGTTCACCGGAGTCCTACTAGCCCAGCACTACTGCTCCGGAACACTTGACTGGCCGGCATGTGATTCACTTCGTTCCTGTGTCTGTCCCTTCGGGGAAATGTCACGCGGTGACATCCGGAGTCCTGCCTAGCCTGCTACAGCCCGGGTTCCCGGAGTCCTGTTAGCCCAATGCTACAACCCGGATTCGCACGCTGCTGACTGACATGCTCGATGTTGATTCATGTATGCCTGTCCCCGTAAGTTAGTGCCACCTTGGGTTCACAACTAGTCATGTCGGCCCGGGTTCTCTGTCATATGGATGCAAGCGACGCTATCATATACGTGAGCCAAAAGACGCAAACGGTCCTGGGCCATGGTAAGGCGACACCCGTGGGAATACCGTGCGTGAGGCCGCAAAGTGATATGAGGTGTTACCGGCTAGATCGATGTGACTTGGAATCAGGGTCCTGACAGCTTTGGTATCAGAGCCTGACTGCTTGTAGGATTACCAAGCCAAACTGGTCGAAGTTGTGTCTAGAAATGCTTTAGTTATATAAGGGAATTGATTGTGGAAGGGAACGTAAGGCTCTTTTTACTCCTTATACCTCATGCCCTTTGATCTGAGTCATCCTATTCCTTTCTATGGGGATTAAGAACTAGGCCTTCTCATCTATCTATCAGGATGACGAGTTACTATGCTAGAGACTTATAGGATTGATGGATTTAAGCCCCAGTTCAGTTTCTACCACCCCCGTGTGTTCATAGTTGGTCTCGAAACCTTGATTTTGTGCTTTTGAGTGGTTATGCCACCATTTTGCAGGATGCCTCAAATCTTTTTGAGCATTTACAGTCGTTATGCTGTCCGAGTCATCCCAGGTTTCTAACCAGTCTGATGCATTTGCAAATCTCTTCATCCCGTTTCCGATGTCCTTTTGGGCCAGATTAAGCACACTAATCGGTGAGTTGAGGTACTCTATTGCCTCGACATATATGTTTGAGTTGTTATTATGACACTAGGGTATCTTAGAGTTCATAAGCTAGCCATGTTTGGTGTTCCTAGTGTGATGATTCTGGCCACCTTTCTTGAAAGCATCCCGTGATGTTACTTAGTAGTAGGTATTCTACTCCTGGGTTTCTGAACCCGAGATTCACCCTACTTACTTCATGTTGATAGTGTTGCTAGTTCCTTTAAGATATTAGTAACCTTTGCGATAGTCCTCGAGGTCCGTGGTATATCATTCTTCCTAATACCATGAACCATCTTTGGCAGGAGTTCCTTTGAACCAAAAGATCATAATAAGAGTGCTCTTGATGAGTGCTTCGTTCTACATTGTGATTCTGCCAGTTCTACCTTTTTGCATGGGTTATCTGGAAGAAACCTGTTGAACTTGGTTCGACATATTAATCTATGCATCCACAACTCAGAAACATATATGTTCCTTGAGTTGTCCCTCTTCATTTGTATTCCGACCATCGTCTATCAATTGATAGTCAGGAGTAATTGTGCATCCGTGTTATCGATGCTTATTATTCTTGTGGTCCGTCAAGCCATTCTATTTCAGAATGACTAGGAGAAACAAACTTCAGTACCTCGTCCATTTCTGGGATTGGGTCATAGTAGTTGTATTCCGCAGAATGAATGCCAATCCAGTTTTTGTTCTGTTCTACCTTGCAATGTTACCATCTTTATGTCAAGAATTTCATGAGAATTGCACCACCTCTTATGGATTCTTGCCGCAGTGATACTTCTCGCCATCATTATTCATTCCTCGGTCCCATGTTGTTGTAACCGGAATGCCGACAAGTGAACTATGCTGTGTGAAATCAATACTCCTAGCAACCCTATTGCTTCGTAGTTAATGGACAATAATATCATTCTTAGCGTGTTGGTTATTCAATCATAATTCTAAGATTAATCGTGCTACCTAGTCCTTATTTCTGGTGCACTCCTCGATTAATGAGATAGGATTGTGTCAATCCATCACTCTCTTGATCACATCGTCTTGCCCTGAAAAGCAAGATTGATCTCGATCTTAGTAACATATCGGTGGTTCGTGATTTTCCGAATATCTTCTCGGAAGTGTTACCAGGTTGTCACCTGACCGCTATGTTGAGTTCGTGATCAAGTTGGTTTCTTGTAAACCACCCATTCTCCAAGAATCTGTGTTGGATACCCCTGAGCTAGTTGGTTAAGCTTAACAACAACTTGGAGTGTTGGAAGATAAAAGCTTGTCCTACCACGCTCATCCCTAAGGGATATCTTGTATCTGTGTTGAAGAAAGATAATATCTTCAACGATTGATCCATGTGATCAATTGTCGGTGCTATTGTCTTATCAATCCTTTGATTTGAGTGTGGGCTATCGTCAAATGAAATCAGAACCAATGGTGTTCGTAATGTTGTCTTACTCGTGGTTGATCCCTCGAGCATACACCATTACATCTTTTGGTCTGACCAATGCTATCACCGTGTTCACATGATGATGGAAGTCCAGTGATATGGAAATTTCGATGAGTTGTTGTTGAGCCCATCAGCAGCATTTTGTCTCCCCCGTGATTCATGTTGAACATTACACTAGTATTGGAAACTTTGTAAGCATTGCCTTCATGTTCCGCTCATGAGGTATACGTTTGGATGAAAGGAGTGACTTCCTCTAATTCACGTGCATTTGATGTAAGTTGCCGCCATGAATTTGAGAAAGGTTTGTTTTGTTCCCTTGGAATCGTCCCAAATCAGTCATGCATACGTGCGAAGTATTCTATGGTTTGGTAGATTAATTACCTCCACTCCATATGTGTTCCTAGCACACCAAGCCACTGATTGATTTGTTCAAGGAGAAGAAGTTCCTTCTTAGGATCCGAACTTATGCAAAGGCTTCGATATCCTCGATGGTGGTTCCCAACCAGAACTCGATATTATTTTTATTATAAGACTACTATGTGGTCATTCTTGTCTTGGATAACATGCTCACATATATGTAGCAGAACCGGCTCATGTTTTGGAGCTTGCTATCGTAGTTCATATCCCGAGAATCTCGCAACGTCATCTCATCGATTTGTGTTGCAAACTTTCTTTTCGGACATGCTGAGTCTGAAGTATCCTATCACCAATCGGATCTGAATCTCAGGCAGATATGATGGTTGGAACATTCCCAACATTTGCATTTTGTTCCCAGCTTGCACCCCATCGTGCCAATTTTCCATGGGCTGTCCTTCTCAGTAGTTGCTGTCCGGGTTCGTCTTCAAAAGTGGTCCTGCCATGGGTCCCATCCATTTCCGATGATAGGTGAAAATCATCCATTGCGTTGTCTTTGACAAGGTAGTCCACATCATCCATTCTAGTCGGAATATGCCATTCTTCCGAACCCCTTCAAGTAATCGATTGCAAATTGCCTTGGGCTGGTATGAAGATTTTCAATGATCTACGTGTCAAAAGTAATTCTTTTTGCCACTTAAGGGAATAATTCTACGAGCCACCTTCCCTAAGGTGCCCCGTTAGGGAGTCATGGCAATTAACTCCTTGCTACTTTGAAGCCATGCACCATCTTATTTAGCGTGGAATTGTGCTTATCAACTTGAATCCTCGTTCTCTGTTCCACTCCATCCCTCCTGATGTATGTTTTGTGTCTCAGCTCAAGAGATGTTTCAATGTCTCACTCCGTGAGTTGATCCTGAGTTGTTCGACCTTCGATAAGATCGATCCCTCTTGAGTTTTCCTTCTCCTCTCATTGTCATGTAAGTTGGAGTTCTCGGGGCAAGACTTTGAGACAAAGATGGTGATTGAATCAACGTTCATTTGAAGTGCAACCTGGATCGTGAAGATTGCGTTAGTTGCGTCCCCCCATCATCTTACCCTACGCTTGAATCTCGGGACGAGATTCTTGTTTAGTAGGGGTGAGCTGTCACATCCCTAGCTTCTGGTAATGTTCTAGGCTATCTTCATGTGTGCATCATGTCTATATTCCGAAAGTTGAAATGAGGAAATTGAAAGCCTCGGAAATCATTTTAATAAAAGGTCAAGAAACCCTAAAATTGCAATCAGTAAATCCAAAATGCCCTAGAAATAGCTCTAAAATTTTGGCAAGAGTTATAAATCAAACCAAAATTTTGGAACATTTCTAAGGAATTATTTGGGCACTGATTTTAAATCAATATTCTATTTGAATTTGGAGTTATATTCATAATATATAGTGAATATATTTTCAAATGCCCTGAGATATTTTATGTATATGAGGAGTAGACCTTAAGTGACATAAAATTATCTAGGGGAGTTTTGGCACTGTTTTCAAATTTGTTTGAATTTGAATTCAGTGGCAATTAAATAAAACAAAACAGAAGAAAAATTAAAAAAGAGGAGAAGACCTACCTGGCGCTTACCTACAGCCTAGCGGCCCAGCTATGCTGCCCAGCCCACCTGGCCCGTGCCAGTCATCACCTACCTCTGCCAGTAGGTAGAGGAGGGAGACAGCGCACGCGCGCCCGCGGCGCCACACACCTCCCTGCTCGCCTGCCTCACCGGGCGCCTCGAAGCCCCTCCTCGACACCACGCGACCACTGGATCCCCCCTCGATCTCTCCCCATGCTTCTCCCCCCCCTCTATCTCTCTTCCCTGTTTTCCTCGCTCGCGTCCAAGGCCGCCGCCGCCGACGAGCACCACCGCGCCCAGAGCCACTGCCTCGCCTCGCCGATGCCCTCAGAAGCTTCACCTCGACCCTCTTTTCCTCCCCACCGAGCCACGCCCCGCCGGAAGGCCTGCAACGTCGTCACCACCGCTTTCTTCAACCTCGGTGGCCGCCGTTCTTCGTCGTCGATCTGTCGCCGTCAAGTCGCCCCCGATCCCGATGACCAGCTCCTGCGACTCCCAGTGAGCACCTGCTCCAAATCCCTCTCCTTCCCGCATCGATTTCAAGCTCTAACTAGCCGCGCCACCGAGCCCGAGAAATCATCACCGCCGGCCATGGCGCCGCCGCGGCCACAGCTGATGCCGCTCCCGTCCAAGCCCATCAGCACGCTCAGCACACTCCCAGAAGCCGAGCAAACCCACCAGATCCTCCTCCCGTACGCTGTAGCGCCGAACCCGCCTGCTCCCGTACTCCGGCCGCCGCCCGGCTCGTCGTCGCCGCCGTTGCACGCCACCCCAGCGGCCGCAGCTGCCACCATCCAACGCGCCTCGTCGTGCCAGTCCCGTAGAACCCATCCGCGCGGCCTCTCGTCACCGGAAACGGCCGGACCAGGACCTCCGCCGTGTCCTGCTTACTGCCGGCGGCTAATCGCCGATTAGCCAACGTGGCCATCATTAGGTTAGGGACTAACTAACCCAATTAGTTTAACACTAGACACTGACAGTGGGACCCGCTTTGTTAGTTTACTGGATAACAAAATAATTAGATTACTTAATTAAGCCAGCGGGACCCACGCGTCAGAATTGACCTGCTGACGTGGCCGTTGACCAGGCCCACATGTCAGCGACTCTAACCAGTCTTGTGTCACTGACCAGTGGGTTCCACTGGTCAGGTTTGACCTGGACCATGCGCGTTGAGCGCTGACATCATAGTGACGTCATGCTGACGCAATAACTCTTTTCTGGATTTATTCTTTTATAGGAAATTCCAGAAAATTGCCTAAACTTCTAAAAATCATAGAAAATCAACCGTAACTCCAAATGAAAAGATTTATATATGAAAAATGATCAGAAAAATCCAATCTATCCATTTATGCTACTTTCATGCATGATGAACCAACTTATACCCACTGTATAAGTGAAAACATGATAGTGGCATTTTAAATGCTAAATATGGAGTTTGCATATGAACCCTTGGTCCATATGGACTTCATTTAAATTGTTGCTAGATGCATTAGTGCAAATCATAACATTATTTCCATGTCACATTCATGCATCATATTGTTGCATTGCATTGATTGTGTTTCCTCTCCCTTGCCGGTGTTTGTCCCCTCTGAGTAGACGACATTCTGACGATGTGATCGATGACACCGATGAAGAACTATATTATCTTCAGAAGTGCCAGGCAAGCAAAACCCCCTTGTTCATTCTGATACAGTCCCACTCTCTCGCTCCTGCTCTCTTTTACTGCATTAGGGCAACACCGATTCAACTGTTACATGCTGCGGTAGTTGAACCCTTTCCTCTGCCTGACCTGTCATTGCCACAGTAAATAGATGAAACCCACTAGCATGAGTAGGAGTTTTTTGAGCCCTGATGTGCCTACTCATTCATGCTTGTTTGTCATGCCTGCTACTGCTTAGAGTTGAGTCTAGTCTAATTCATTGGGAATGAATTGGAACGTGGTGAACATGTCCAACCGTTGAGAGCTAAGTGTGTGAACACGATTTGGTAAAGGTAGCGGTGAGAGGCCATGTAGGAGTACATGGTGGGTTGTCTCATTACAGCCGTTCTCAGGAACTAAGTTCTGTGTTTGTGATCCATGAACAGTTACTACCACACATTGGGTTCCGGTAACTCAGCCCCTCTCAGCTTATTAATCAACTCGATCTCTGTCCAGGAGTTGCAACTAGTTTCTGGTGTTTGTAGGTAGTGTTAGTAGTCTACCAAGTGGCACCCGGTACAGGTGGGCTTGGGACAGACTAGGCACAGTGGCACGGTGTACCAAGTGGCACCCGGATGGTGGGCTTGGGAACCCTGCACACATCGTTTGGGGCCGTGAAAGACACCCCGGCCGGATCTCCTTGCGGATGGAACCCGAATAGGCAATAAACCTGGACGAGAGACTTGTTGGTTAGTTAGGTCGTGGCCGACTCCCTCGCCCGGCTTCCGCTTGAAGGTTGCCAAGGTACATGTCGTGTACAGGGCGATAAGTGGTGAGAGCGTGTGTGAAGAAGTACACCCATGCAGGGTTATCATTATCTATTCGAATAGCCGGATTCCTCGGATATGGAAACTTGGACCCCTTGCATAGTTCATAGACAAGTGAAAGTGGATACTCTAAAACTCGCAAGATAAGTGTGAGTGCTATGGATGGCGTTCTCGCAGGGAGACGGGAGCGGATCCATAGTGTTGTATTGGTATGGTGAATTTGTGGACTCGTGTGCACCACCTCAAAGAGTTACTTGCAGTCGTAGTTTAGGATAGCCACCGAGTCAAAGCTGGCCTGCTGCAGTTAAACTCCACCACCCCCTTTGTTGATACCAATGCATATGTAGTTAGTTCTGATGTACGTCTTGCGTGGTACATTTGTACTCACGTTTTCTTAATTTATGTTTTGCAGAGAGACTTCAGTCCCGCTAGTAGTTCTGCTTGGACTTCAACGTTTAGCTCGTTACCTCAGCTACGATCTTGTACCTTGGAAGGGTCTTGTAGATAGTCAGGCTTCTCAGCCTTTTTCATTTGTAGATGTTTGTACTCAGACATGTTAAGCTTCCACATGTGCTTTGACTTGTATGCTCTGAATGTTGGGTCGTGAGACCCATGTTTGTAATATCTCGCTCCTCGGAGCCTAATGAATAAATACTTTGAGTCGTAGAGTCTTGTTGTGATGCCATGTTGTATTTGCACATATCGAGCATATTGTGTGTATGATTGAAATGCTTGGTATGTGTGGGATCCGACAATCTAGTTGTTTATCCTTGGCAGCCTCTCTTATGGGGAAATGTAGTCTAGTGCTTCCGTGAGCCATAGTAGTCCGCTACAGCCCGGTTCACCGGAGTCCTGCTAGCCCAGCACTACTGCTCCGGAACACTTGACTGGCCGGCATGTGATTCACTTCGTTCCTGTGTCTGTCCCTTCGGGGAAATGTCACACGGTGACATCCGGAGTCCTGCCTAGCCTGCTACAGCCCAGGTTCCCGGAGTCCTGTTAGCCCAGTGCTACAGCCCGGATTCGCACGCTGCTGACCGACATGCTTGATGTTGATTCATGTATGCCTGTCCCCGTAAGTTAGTGCCACTTTGGGTTCACGACTAGTCATGTCGGCCCGAGTTCTCTGTCATATGGATGCTAGCTACGCTATCATATACGTGAGCCAAAAGACGCGAGCGTTCCCGGGCCATGGTAAGGCGACACCCGTGGGAATACCGTGCGTGAGGCCGCAAAGTGATATGAGGTGTTACCGGCTAGATCGATGTGACTTGGAATCGGGGTCCTGACAAAGAGTGCGTATAATCCTTGTACTGAACATTAGTCATAAAGAACTCACATACTTATTGCAAAAATCTATTATTTATTGAAACAAAGTCTTACGCGCATGCTCCTAGGGAATAGATTGGTAGGAAAAGACCATCGCTCTTCCCCGACCGCCACTCATAAGGAAGACAATCAATAAATAAATCATGCTCCAACTTCATCACATAACGGTTCACCATACGTGCATGCTACGGGAATCACAAACTTCAACACAAGTGTTTCTCAAATTCACAACTACTCAACTAGCATGAATCTAATATCACCATCTCCATATCTCAAAACAATTATCAAGTATGAAACTTCCCATAGTATTCAATGCACTTCTATGAAAGTTTTTATATTCTTCCTAAAAGTAAATTTCCATGTTGTTCTAAGGGCTCTCAAAATAATATAAGTGAAGCATGAGAGATCAATTATTTCAATAAAATAATACCACCGCCGTGCTCTAAAAGATGTAAATGAAGCACTAGAGCAAAAACTATATGGCTCAAGAGATATAAGTGAAGCACATAGAATATTCTAATAAATTTCAAATCATGGGAGTCTCTCTGAAAGGGTGAGTACAGCAAGGATGATTGTGGTAAACTAAAAAGCAAAGACTCAAATCATACAAGACGCTCCAAGCAAAACACATATCATGTGGTGAATAAAAATATAGCTCCAAGTAAAGTTACCGATAGACGAAGATGAAAGAGGGGATGCCTTCCGGAGCATCCCCAAGATTAGGCTTTTTGGTGTCCTTGAATTTTACCTCGGAGTGCCTTGGGAATCCCCAAGCTTAGGCTCTTGCCACTCCTTGTTCCATAATCCATCAAATCTTTACCCAAAACTTGAGAACACAAAACTCAAAATAGAAAATCTCGTGAGCTGCGTTAGCGAAAGAAAACAAAATATCACTTGAAGGTACTGTAATGAACTTATTCTTTATTTATACTGGTGTTAAACCTACTGTGTTCCAACTTCTATATGGTTTATAAACTCTTTTACTAGCCATAGATTCATCAAAATAAGCAAACAACACACGAAAAACAGAATCTGTCAAAAACAGAAAAGTCTGTAGTAATCTGTAGCTAAAGCAAACTTCTGGAACCCCAAAAATTCTAAACTAAATTTCTGGACGTGAGGAATTTACCTATTAATCATCTGCAAAAAGAATTAACTAAATATCACTTTCCAAATAAAAATGGCAGCAATTCTCGTGAGCGCTAAAGTTTCTGTTTTTTACAGCAAGATCAAAAAGACTTTCCCCAAGTCTTCCCAACGGTTCTACTTGGCACAAACATTAATTAAACACAAAACACACAACCAAAACAGAGGATAGAAAGCAAGGAATAAAAATAAAATTGGGTTGCCTCCCAACAAGCGCTATCGTTTAACGCCCCTAGCTAGGCATAAAAGCAAAGATAGATCTAGGTATTGCCACCTTTGGTATGCAATCCATAAGTGGCTCTCATAATAGATTCATATGGTAATTTAACTTTCTTTCTAGGCAAGTGTTCCATGCCTTTCCTTAATGGAAATTGGAATTTAATATTCCCTTCCTTCATATCAATTATTGCACCAGTCGTTCCAAGGAAAGGTCTACCAAGAATAATAGGACATGAAGGATTGCAATCTATATCAAGAACAATGAAATCTACAGGCACATAATTCCTATTTGCAACAATAAGAACATCATTAATTCTTCCCATAGGTTTCTTAATGGTGGAATCCGCATGATGCACGTTTAAAGAAAAATCATCAAAATCACGGAAACCTAGCAAATCACACAAAGTTTTTGGAATCGTGGAGACACTAGCACCCAAATCACAGAAAGCATAACACTCATGATCTTTAATTTTTATTTTTATTGTAGGTTCCCACTCATCATAAAGTTTTCTAGAGATAGAAACTTCCAACTCAAGTTTTTCTTCATAAGATTGCATCAAAGCATCAATGATATGTTTAGTAAAAGCTTTATCTTGACTATAAGCATGAGGAGAATTTAGCACGGTTTGCAACAAGGAAATACAATCTATGAAAGAGAAATTATCATAATTAAATTCCTAGAAATCCAAGATAGTGGGTTTATTGCTATCTAAAGTTTTAACCTCTTCAATCCCACTTTTAACATCAAGATCTAAAAACTCTGAATCATTGGAACGCCTTTTAACTAAAGTTGACTCATCTATAGTCCCATCATTATCAAGATTCATATTGCAAAACAAAGATTTAATAGGGGACACATCAATAACTTTTAGATCTTCATCCTTATTATCATGAAAACCGAAAGAACACGCTTTCACAAAGCAACCTTTCTTTGCACACATCGCAGCAGTTCTTTCCTTGCACTCATCAATGGAAATTCTCATGGCTTCGAGAGACTCATTGATATCATGCTTAGGTGGAATAGATCTAAGTTTCAAAGAATCAACATCAAGAGAAATTCTATCTATGTAACTAGCCAACTCATCAATCTTAAGCAATTTTTCTTCAATCAAAGCATTGAAACTCTTTTGCGAAGTAATAAATTCTTTAATACTAGATTCAAAATCAGAGGGCATATTATTATAATATCCATTAGAATTGTTGTAGGAATTACCATAATTATTAGACTAATTACTAGGAAACGCCTAGAATTAAAATTACCTCTATACGCGTTATTACCAAAATTGCTCCTACCAACAAAATTCACATCCATAGATTCATTATTATTCTCAATCGAAGTAGACAAAGGCATATCATTAGGATCAGCAGGAGCACTCTTATTAGCAAACAATTTCATAAGTTCATCCATCTTTCCACTCAAAACATTAATCTCTTCATTCGCATGCACTTTTATATAATTCGGCATAAAAATTCAATATAATCATCCATAAATTCAAACCATGTGTAGGGCAATTACGTATCATTAATTTCATCCTCTCCCAAGATTGTGCAACATGTTCATGATCAAGTTGCTTAAAATTCAAAATATCATTTCTAAGAGAGGTGATCTTAGCGGGAGGAAAAATACTTAGAGATAAAAGCATATTTTCACTTATTCCATGAATCAATACTATTTTTAGGCAAAGACGAAAACGAAGCTTTAGCATGATCTCTAAGCGAAAACAGAAATAGCTTAAGTTTAACAATATCATTATCCACATCTTTCTTCTTTTGCATATCACACAAATCAACAAAGTTGTTTAGATGGGTAGCGGCATCTTCACTAGGAAGGCCAGAAAACGGATCTTTCATGACAAGATTCAACAAAGCAGTATTAATTTCACAAGATTCAACATAGGTAAGAGGAGCAATCAGAGTGCTAATAAAGTCATTATTGTTGGTATTGGCAAAGTCACACAATTTAGTATTGTCTTGAGCCATCGTGATAGGCAAGCAATCCAACACACAAGCAAACAAGCGGAGAGAGAGAGAACGGAAAGAGAGGGCGAGAGGAAAAAAGGGCGAATAAACCGGCAAGGGTGAAGTGGGGGAGAGGAAAACAAGAGGCAAATGGCAAATAATGTAATGCGGAGGATAAGAGTTGTGATGGGTACTTGGTATGTCTTGACTTGGCGTAGATCTCCCCGGCAACACCACCAAAAATCCTTCTTGCTACCTCTTGAGCACTGCGTTGGTTTTCCCTTGAAGAGGAAAGGGTGATGCAGTAAAACAGCGTAAGTATTTCCCTCAGTTTTTGAGAACCAAGGTATCAATCCAGTGGGAGACCACGCGCGAGTCACCTCATACCTACACAAACAAATAAGAACGTCGCAACCAAGGTTGTTAATCCCTTCATGGCCACTTTCAAGACTGAGATCTGATAGAGATAATAATAATAAGATAAATATTTTTGGTATTTTTATGATATAGAATGAATAAGATATATAGGAATTGACAACCCCTTTATCTAAACAAATCAAAATAGATTGGAATCTTGTATGATGGAAAATAGATTGGAATCTTGTATGATGGAAAATAGACCCGGGGGCCCCTCTCAAGATAGCATAAGTATTACGGTGGGTAAACAAATTATTGTCGAGCAATTGATAGAAAACGAATAATTATGAGTATATCTAGGCATGATCATGTATATAGGCATCATGTTCATGACAAGTAGACCGAAACGATTCTGCATCTACTAGTATTACTCCACACATCGAACGCTATCCAGCATGCATCTAGAGTATTAAGTTCAGAAGAACAGAGTAACGCCTTAAGCAAGATGACATGATGTAGAGGGATAAACTCATGGAATATGATATAAACCCCATCTTTTTATCCTCATTGGCAACAATACAATACATGTTGTTTCCCCTACTGTCACTGGGATCGATCACCACAAGATTGAACCCAAAGCTAAGCACTTCTCCCATTGCAAGAAAGATCAATCTAGTAGGCCAAACCAAACTGATAATTCGAAGAGACTTGCAAAGATAAACTAATCATACATAAAAGAATTCAGAGAAGAATCAAATATTGTTCATAGATAATCTGGATCATAAACCCACAATTCATCGGATCTCGACAAACACACCGCAAAAGAAGATTACGTCGAATAGATCTCCAAGAGAATCAAGGAGAACTTTGTATTGAGATCCAAAGAGAGAGAAGAAGCCATCTAGCTACTAGCTATGCACTCGAAGGTCTGAAGTAAACTACACACACATCACCGAAGAGGCCATGGAGTTGATGTAGAGGCCCTCCATGATCAATGCCCCCTCCGGCGGAGCTCCATAAAAGGCCCCAAGATGGGATCTCTCGGGTGCAGAATGTTGTGGTGGTGGAATTAGGTTTTCATGGTGCTCCTGGATGTTTGCAGGGTACACGAACTTATATAGGAGGAAGAAGTAGGTCGGTGGAGCAACAAGGGACCCACGAGGGTGGAGGGCGCGCCCAGGGGGGTAGGCGAGCCCCCTGCCTCGTGGAGTCCTTGATTGTTTCTTGACGCCCAATCCAAGTCTCCTGGATCATGTTTGTTGAGAAAATCACGTTCCCGAAGGTTTCATATCGTTTGGACTTCATTTGATATTCCTTTTCTGCGAAATACTGAAATAGGCAAAAAACATCAATTTGGGTTGGGCCTCCGGTTAATAGGTTAGTCCCAAAAATGATATAAAAGTGTAAAATAAAGCCCATTAACATCCAAAACAGATAATATAATAGCATGGAGAAATCGAAAATTATAGATACGTTGGACAAGTATCAGGTATGGCGGCCACGACCTGCGCCTCGCCCTTCCGGAGGAACAAGGGAGCGTGGGGATTCGGCGGACACTCTTGGTCATCGGAGACGGAGGGCCGCGGCGAGCTCCTCGTCGGAAAAGGACTTTGGGCTCAGGCGGAGCTTGTCTTCTACATCCACAAGCGTCCATAGGGGGCGCGTGTGCGCCTGGAGAGGAGCAACCCGCTGCGCCAAGAATTCCTTCAGGAGCATGCCCCCCGTTAGTTTCGCCGCCTTCACGCTTCCCGGCCTTAGGTCGGCGTTCATCTTCTCCAGCACCAACTTAGCCCGCTCGTCGGTAAGCTTCGCGCATGACCACCACTCATCAGGTCGGGGCATCCTCGTCGGCAGCTTCAGGTATGGATGGACACACATCATAACCCACTTGCTTCTGAAGCCATCTGACTTCTTCCTAGTCTTCGAAATCATGTTGGCCTTGCCGGCTGCGATGAAGTTGGCGCACCCCCTAGTGTGGCCTTTGTTGATCCGGAGGTAGAAGAAGTGGCGCAGCAATGCCACGGACGGCATCACCCTGACGTACACCTCATAGTAGAAGGAAAAGATGGACATGAGAAGAACGGAGTTGGGATGGAGATGAAGAGCCTGTAACTCGTAGTGTCGGAGGACCGCATAGAAGAAGTCGGAGAAGGGGGGAACGAGGCCGGTGGCGATGCTGCTCATGAAGAAGCGGTAGAAGGACCTCTTCGGAGCTTCGGGCAAGGCTGAGCCAGCCCGGAGCGTGGTCTCCCCCTTCTCATTGTTCTCCCCCGCCATCAGCAGCTGCGCGGCGGCATTGTTTTTCGCCGGGACATTGGGCGCCTCTAGGGTCGGCTCATACCAGGCGGGCGGCGAGTCAACCTTGGTATTTCGGGGCGCCATTGGAGGGAAGCTTGGAAGGAGATCAGAGCAGATTTGGAGGTTTCAGAAGCTAGGGGCAAGAAAGGGGATCTGAAGCAAGGCGGAGTAAAGCAATGAAGGCGAGCGTAGCCCACGCCAGTCTTTTGTCAAGCGGGCAGTTGTCGAGGCTACATGGGGAAGCGGAGACGCCCATGTCCTATCAGTCGCCACGCGTCGACCAAGGCCGCAGGCTGTTGGGGCCCACAGCACTCCGCACTTGCCCTTTGGCTTCGCCTCGAAGCCAAGCCCGAGAGCGCCTTGGGCCCAGGGCCTACTATCGGTGTTCTGGGAATGGGGGTCCCCAGACTTGCCTGCCTGCGGCCCGCAGCGTGGCTCCTCTAGTGGCCCCGTACGACCCATCTTCATTGGCAAACACCCAAGACCCTTGCGAGGGGCCAAGCTTCACGAGGCGGACGACACAAGACCTCCTCAGGGGCGGCCACACCAGGCTGGCTCGCGAGGGGCGGAGAGATCAAGGCAAGGTGAACCTCGCGAGGTTCCAATGATGCAAGCCATGACTATCAAGACAGGCGGGCGCCAGCAAGCACAGTGTCCTCGTTTCCTCTTTGGTGCTAAAGGGGCAAGCACAGGCGAGGAGCCCCGAGGCATTAGGCAAAGGTTTCCATATCGGTGCAATAAGACCAAGACCAGCAGGACGGGAAGTCGGAGGTCACCGTGGAGCCCAGGACGACGTCACCACCAGAGCCTTTGGCAAGCGAAGACTACCTTTGCCGGGATAACTTGTACTAGTTTTCTCCCTTCGAATTGGTCATTGTGGGATCCCTTCCCGCTCAATATTTGGGTAGAGGACCAGGGCCTCTATAAATAGTACTAGCCACCACCATAGCTAGGGGGATGATCTTAGAGGGAGATCATCCTCACCGCACAAGCTCACCGAGCACAAGAACACCTCTCCTCAGGAGGCTGTTCTCCCCTTGTAACTGTTCATCCACAGCCCAAGAGGCAATCCACCACACCACACTAGAGTAGGGGATTAAACCACAACGGTGGCCCGAACCAGTATAAATCTTGTGTGTCGTGTATTTGGGTCCGTCAAGCTAGGCCGTGAGATCGTTGAGTGCACGAGATAGAGAGGGGGAGATCTTCATGCGCAAGCCAGTGTTCGAACCTCAAGGGTTTTGCTGCAACCTGAAATCCGACAGCATGTAACCCCTTGTACAAGCCGGGGCAATCACCCCGTGCAAGAGAAAATAAAGAAGCGTTGTAGGGGGGGCCAACTAAGATTGCAAGCATGCACAAGCACACACAGATCATTGCATAAGCATTTCATGAGCATTTGCATATGCATATATATAGGATTGCATCCTGCATTCATTCTCATCTGCATGGAGTTGCAGGTTCTTGCCATGAACCTGGATTTGAGAAGAGACGAGACGATTGCATGGCACGACGATCCCCGACAAGCCAAACAGATAAGCTCACCTCTTGTCCGTTAGTATTATGTAAAGCTACAACTTTGCATGAGAAAACCTCGCCTCCCCTCTTTGAAACTTAGGTGCTCCCATCCATGACTCGAACGCTGCTTCGGTCTGGGTCGTCGCAGTGGCCTTTGGGAAAAAGAGGTTGGCGGGGGGCTGGCCCCTCTGTCTGTTCCTCGGCACACAAAGTTCTCCGGCTGACAAAGAAGGTGCCGGCAGGATATCTTACCGGGGAGAACTCGTTAATTCTATTGAAGAGGCACTTTGCCTCTACGTGGACATATACATGCACGAGTTCCTGACAAGATTCATCTTTTTCATTTATATGCAGTTACAAGTACAAGCATTACAGAATACAGAGATGGACTTGAGAGATTACATTATTTGAATTAAAATTTTGCAATTGTCGGCTAATTTAAGATTGAAAAAATATAAGTGCTCCGTGATGCCCTTTCATGTCCCTCTCCTCCTAGCTGCAGTCGTAGAAGGGGAGGAGGGAAAAAGGAGCGCCAAGGCGAAGACCCGACCCACTCTCATCGTGCTCCAGGAGAGGTAGCCCGGGAGAAGCGGAAGCGCGAGGGAACCCCTCGATGGAGTGCACGGCGGAGGGTGACCTTGCCAACCGCCGTCAACAGGGCTAGCAGGACTCAGCAGTGCTAACGAAGCTGCAGCCCAACAAGAAGTCTGTCGGGGTCTAGTTGGAAGACTGCTGGAGGAGCCCGGCAGCACCATCCACACCTCTGCGTCCAACTCCCCGGCAAATCACATTGCCGGGAGGAGATGCAGATGCAGATGATGGTGCTACCGCCTGATGAAGATGGTGCTGGCGACGAGCAGCCGGAGTCAGAGTCGTCGCTCCTCCGCCTGTTGTCGTCGTCATCACTGTCACTGTCCTCCTCGTCGCTTTCGCTCAAGGAGGAGATTTCGTCGTCGGTAGAGCTCTCCATGCAGCAACCTAAGCGGCCTCCCGAGCGCCCAAAGATCTTGACGGAGAGCAGGCCACTCTCCATTAATTTGAAATGGAGAATGCGCCCCTCCGAAAATCTGTGGGCACGGACAAAGGTCTTCAAGCCACGACGGAGATACATAACATGAGGGGCGGGGAAGTCGAAGTCAACCCTCGTGCCCCCATCCCCACAGCCCCTCATGTGCAGCCTCAGGGCGCGCGGCTTCTCGAGCTCCATCTCCCGCGCAAAGAAGGATGAAAGACGAAGGCGGCTGCGCAGGGGTTTATAAAGCCTAATGATGAACTCTCGAGGATCATGATACGTCTCCAATGTATCTATAATTTTTGATTGCTCCATGCTATATTATCTACTGTTTTGGACATTATTGGGCTATATAATCCACTTTTATATTATTTTTGGGACTAACCTATTAACCGGAGGCCCAGCCCAAAATAGCTTTTTTTTGCCTATTTTAGGGTTTCAAAGAAAAGGAATATCAAACGGAGTCCAAACGGAATGAAACCTTCGGGAACGTGATTTTATCAACGAACAAGACCCAGGAGACTTGCACCCTACGTCAAGACACAAAAGAGGAGGCCACGAGCTAGGGGGGCGCGCCAACCCCCCCAGGCACGCCCTCCACCCTCATGGGCCCCTTGTTGCTCCACCGACGTACTCCTTCCTCCTATATATACCTACGTACCCCCAAATGATAAGATACAGAGCCAAAACCCTAATTCCACCGCTGCAACTTTCTGTTTCCACGAGATCCCATCTTGGGGCCTGTTCTGGAGCTCCGTCGGAGGGGGCATCGATCACGGAGGGCTTCTACATCATCATCATAGCCCCTCCGATGAAGTGTGAGTAGTTCACCTCGGACATACGGGTCCATAGTTATTAGCTAGATGGCTTCTTCTCTCTTTTTGGATCTCAATACAATGTTCTCCCCTCTCTTGTGGAGATATATTCAATGTAATCTTCTTTTTGCGGTGTGTTTGTTGAGACCGATGAATTGTGGGTTTATGATCAAGTCTATCTAAGAACAATATTTGAATCTTCTCTGAATTCTTTTATGTATGATTGGTTATATTTGCAAGTCTCTTCGAATTATCAGTTTGATTTGGCCTACTAGATTGATCTTTCTTGCAATGGGAGAAGTGCTTAGCTTTGGGTTCAATCTTGCGGTGTCCTTTCCCAGTGACATCAGGGGCAGCAAGGCACGTATTGTATTGTTGCCATCGAGGATAACAAGATGGGGTTTTCATCATATTGCATGAGTTTATCCTTCTACATAATTTCATCTTGCTTAAGGCGTTACTCTGTTTCCATTAACTTAATACTCTAGATGCATGCTGAATAGTGGTCGATGATTGGAGTAATACTAGTAGATGCAGGCAGGAGTCGGTCTACTTGTCTCAGACGTGATGCCTATATACATGATCATGCCTAGATATTCTCATAACTATGCTCAATTCTGTCAATTGCTCAACAGTAATTCGTTCACCCACCATAGAATACTTATGCTCTTGAGAGAAGCCACTAGTGAAACCTATGGCCCCTGGGTCTATCTTCATCATATTAATCTTCCAATACTTTGTTATTTACTTCGCTTTTATTTTACTTTGTATCTTTATCATAAAAATACCAAAAAATATTATCTTATCATATCTATCAGATCTCACTGTCGTAAGTGGCCGTGTAGGGATTGACAACCCCTTATCGCGTTGGTTGCGACGATTTATTTGTTTTGTGCAGGTACAAGGGACTTGCACGTAGCCTCCTACTGGATTGATACCTTGGTTCTCAAAAACTATGGGAAATACTTATGCTACTCTGCTGCATCATCCCTGACTCTTCGGGGAAAAACCAACGCATTGCTAAAGAGGTAGCAAGAAGGATTTATGGCGCCATTGCCGGGGAGTCTATGCAAAAGTCAATATACCAAGTACCGATCACAATCCCTATCTCCCGCATTACATTATTTGCCATTTGCCTCTCGTTTTCCTCTCCCCCACTTCACCCATGCCGTTTTATTCGCCCTCTCTCTCTATCATCCCTCTCTTTCTCTATTTGCCTCTTTTTGCCCGCTTGTTTTTTGTTTGCTTGTGTGTTAGTTCATTTGCTTCTCTCGATGGCTCTTCCCCGATTTGGTGATCTTCACCTTAAAAGGTTCGAAGAAATCGAAAACAACATTAGGAGTTTTATGGTCTTGCAATTTGAGCATAATAGTTTCTTTAGAAACGAGCTTAAGGAACAAAAAAGTTTTATGAGTTTTATGAATAAAGAGATCGATGATATGTCTAAAGAATTTGATGGTTTAAGATCCCAAATTGCTCGTCTTGAGAAGTTGACCGCTGAAATTTCGGATAAGCAAGCCACCTTAGTTAATAGGATGGCCACTAAACCGGATCGCTATGAAAATAAAGATAAAGATCTAAAAGTTATTGATGTGTCCCCTATTAAATCTTTGTTTTGCAATATGAATCTTAATAATGATGGGACTGAATATGATCCACCTTTACCTAGAAGGCGTTCCAAGAATTCGGAGTTTTTAGATCTTGATGCTAAAATTCATGAAAGTGGGATCGAAGAAATTAATGTAAATAGGAATTAATGATGTTCTTTAAGAATTAATGATGTTCTTATTGTTGCAAATAGGAATTATGTACCCGTAGATTTTATTGTTCTTGACATAGATTGCAATCCTTCATGTCCTATTATTCTTGGTAGACCTTTCCTTAGAACGATTGGTGCAATTATTGATATGAAGGAAGGAAATATTAGATTCCAATTTCCGTTAAGGAAAGGCATGGAACACTTTCCTAGAAAGAAAATTAAATTACCTTATGAATTTATTATGAGAGCCACTTATGGATTGCCAACCAAAGATGGCAATACCTAGATCTATCCTTGCTTCTTATGCCTAGCTAGGGGCGTTAAACGATAGCGCTTGTTGGGAGGCAACCCAATTTTATTTTTATTACTTGCTTTTTCTACTGTTTAGTAATAAATAATTTATTTAGGCTCTGTTTAGGTTGTGTTTTTTGTGTTTAATTAGTGTTTGTGCCAAGTAGAACCATTGGGAAGACTTGGGGAAAGTCTTGTTAATTTTGCTGTAAAAAAACAGAAACTTTAGCGCTCACGAGAACTGCTTCAATTTTTATTTCGAACGTTCTATTTAGTTAATTCTTTTTTCCGATGATTAATAGATAAATTCCCCACGTCCAGAAATTTATTTTAGAATTTTTGGGGTTCCAGATCTTGCGCTACCTACAGATTATTATAGACTGTTCTGTTTTTGACAGATTCTGTTTTTCGTGTGTTGTTTGCTTATTTTGATGAATCTATGGCTAGTAAAATAGTTTATAAACCATAGACAAGTTGGAATACAGTAGGTTTAACACCAATATAAATAAATAATGAGTTCCTTACAGTACCTTGAAGTGGTCTTTTGTTTTCTTTCGCTAACGGAGCTCGCGAGATTTTCTACTTTAAGTTTTGTGTTGTGAAGTTTTCAAGTTTTGGGTAAAGATTTGATGGATTATGGAACAAGGAGTGGCAAGAGCCTAAGCTTGGGGATGCCCATGGCACCCCCAGGCATCCCCAAGATAATATAAGGACAACTAAAAGCCAAATCTTGGGGATGCCCCTGAAGGCATCCCCTCTTTTCGTCTACTTCTATCGGTAACTTTACTTGGAGCTATATTTTTATTCACCACATGATATGTGTTTTGCTTGGAGCGTCTTGTATTATTTGATTCTTTATTTGTTAGTTTACCACAATCATCATTGTTATACACACCTTTTGAGAGAGCCATACATGATTTGGAATTTGTTAGAATACTCTATGTGCTTCGCTTATATCAATTGAGTTACATAGTTTTGCTCCAGTACTTCACTTATATCTTTTAGAGCACAGTGGTGGATTTGTTTTATAGAAACTATTGATCTCTCATGCTCCAGTTAGATTATTTTGAGAGTCTTAAATAGCATGGTAATTTGCTTAAATAATCCTAATATGCTTGGTATTCAAGAATAATAATAAAACTTTCTTATGAGTGTGTTGAATACTATGAGAAGTTTGATGCTCGATAATTGTTTTGAGATATGAAGATGGTGATATTAAAGATGTGCTAGTTGAGTAGTTGTGAATTTGAGAAATACTTGTGTTGAAGTTCGTGAATCCCATAGCATGCACGTATGGTGAACCGTTATGTGATGAAGTCGGCGCATGATTTATTTATTGATTGTCTTCCTTATGAGTGGCGGTCGGGGATGAGCGATGGTCTTTTCCTACCAATCTATCCCCTAGGAGCATGCGCGTAATACTTTGCTCTGATATCTTGTAGATTTTTGCAATAAGTATATGAGTTCTTTATGACTAATGTTGAGTCCATGGATTATATGCACTCTCACCCTTCCACCATTGCTAGCCTCTCTAATACCGCGCACCTTTCGCCGGTATCATACACCCACCATATACCTTCATCAAAATAGCCACCATACCTACCTATTATGGCATTTCCATAGCCATTCCGAGATATATTGCCATGCAACTTTCCACCGTTCTGTTTATTATGACACACTCCATCATTGTCATATTGCTTAGCATGATCATGTAGTTGATATCGTATTTGTGGCAAAGCCACCATTCATAATGCTTTCATACGTGTCACTCATGAGTCATTGCATATCCCGGTACACCGCCGGAAGCATTCATAAAGAGTCATATTTTGTTCTAAGTATCGAGTTGTAATTGTTGAGTTGTAAGAAAATAAAAGTGTGATGATCATCATTATTAGAGCATTGTCCCAAGTGAGGAAAGGATGATGGAGACTATGATTCCCCCACAAGTCGGGATGAGACTATGGACGAAAAAAAGGAAAAGATAAGAGGCCATAAAAAGAGAAAAGGCCCAAATAAAAAAATGAGAGAAAAAGAGAGAAGGGGAAATGCTACTATCCTTTTACCACACTTGTGCTTCAAAGTAGCACCATGATATTCATAGTGGAGAGTCTCTCCTATCCTTTTACCACACTTGTGCTTCAAAGTAGCACCATGATATTCATAGTGGAGAGTCTCTCCTATCCTTTTACCACACTTGTGCTTCAAAGTAGCACCATGATATTCATAGTGGAGAGTCTCTCCTATCCTTTTACCACACTTGTGCTTCAAAGTAGCACCATGATATTCATAGTGGAGAGTCTCTCATTTCGTCACTTTCATATACTAGTGGGAATTTTTCATTATAGAACTTGGCTTGTATATTCGAATGATGGGCTTCCTCAAATTTCCCTAGGTCTTCGTGAGCAAGCAAGTTGGATGCACACCCACTTAGTTCTTTTGTTGAGCTTTCATATACTTATAGCTCTAGTGCATCCGTTGCATGGCAATCCCTACTCACTCACATTCATATCTATTGATGGGCATCTCCATAGCCCGTTGATACGCCTAGTTGATGTGAGACTATCTTCTTCCTTTTTGTCTTCTCCAGAACCACCATTCTATTCCACCTATAGTGCTATATCCATGGCTCACGCTCATGTATTTCGTAAAGATTGAAAAAGTTTTGAGAATGTCAAAAGTATGAAACAATTGCTTGGCTTGTCATCGGGGTTGTGCATGATTTAAATACTTTGTGTGGTGAAGATAGAGCATAGCCAGACTATATGATTTTGTAGGGATAACTTTCTTTGGCCATGTTATTTTCAGAAGACATGATTGCTTTGTTAGTATGCTTGAAGTATTATTATTTTTATGTCAGTACGAACTTTTATCTTGAATCTTTCGGATCTGAATATTCATACCACAATTAAGAAGAATTACATTAAAATTATGACAAGTAGCACTCCGCATCAAAAATTCTGTTTTTATCATTTACCTACTCGAGGACGAGCATGAATTAAGCTTGGGGATGCTTGATACGTCTCCAAGGTATCTATAATTTTTGATTGCTCCATGCTATATATCTACTGTTTTGGACATTGTTGGGCTTTATTATCCACTTTTATTATTTTTGGGACTAACCTATTAATTGGAGGCCCAGCCCAGAATTGCTGTTTTTTTGCCTATTTTAGGGTTTCGAAGAAAAGGAATATCAAATGGAGTCCAAATGGAATGAAACCTTCGGGAACGTGATTTTCTCAACGAACAAGACCCAGGAGACTTGGACCCTATGTCAAGACACAAAAGAGGAGGCCACGAGGTAGGGGGGCGCGCCTACCCCCCAGGCACGCCCTCCACCCTCGTGGGCCTCCTGTTGCTCCCCCGACGTACTCCTTCCTCCTATATATACCTACGTACCCCCAAACGATCAGATACGGAACCAAAACCCTAATTACACCGCCGCAACTTACCGTATCCACGAGATCCCATCTTGGGGCCTGTTCCGGAGCTCCGCCGGAGGGGGCATCGATCACGGAGGGCTTCTACATCATCACCATAGCTCCTCCGATGAAGTGTGAGTAGTTCACCTCAGACCTACGGGTCCATAGTTATTAGCTAGATGGCTTCTTCTCTCTTTTTGGATCTCAATACAATGTTCTCCCCCTCTCTTGTGGAGATATATTCAATGTAATCTTCTATTTGCGGTGTGTTTGTTGAGATCGATGAATTGTGGGTTTATGATCAAGTCTATCTATGAACAATGTTTGAATCTTCTCTGAATTATTTTATGTATGATTGGTTATCTTTGCAAGTCTCTTCAAATTATCAGTTTGGTTTGGCCTACTAGATTGTCCTTTCTTGCAATGGGAGTAGTGCTTAGCTTTGGGTTCAAATCTTGCGGTGTCCTTTCCCAGTGACATTAGGGGCAGCAAGGCATGTATTGCATTGTTGCCATTGAGGAGAACAAGATGGGGTTTTCATCATATTGCATGAGTTTATCCCTCTACATCATGTCATCTTGCTTAAGGCGTTACTCTGTTTTCATTAACTTAATACTCTAGATGCATGCTGGATAGCGGTCAATGAGTGGAGTAATAGTAGTAGATGTAGGCAGGAGTTGGTCTACTTGTCTCAGACGTGATGCCTATATACAAGATCATGCCTAGATATTCTCATAACTATGCTCATTTCTGTCAATTGATCAACAGTAATTCCTTCACCCACCGTAGAATACTTATGCTCTTGAGAGAAGCCACTAGTGAAACCTATGGCCCCCGGGTCTATCTTCATCATATTAATCTTCCAATACTTTGTTATTTACTTTGCTTTTATTTTACTTTGCATCTTTATCATAAAAATACCAAAAAATATTATCTTATCATATCTATCAGATCACACTCTCGTATGTGGCCGTGTAGGGATTGACAACCCCTTATCGCGTTGGTTGCGAGGATTTATTTGTTTTGTGCAGGTACGAGGGACTCGCGCGTAGCCTCCTACTGGATTGATACCTTGGTTCTCAAAAACTGAGGGGAATACTTATGCTACTCTGCTATATCACCCCTTCCTCTTCGGGGAAAAACCAACGCAATGCTAAAGAGGTAGCAGATCGTCCCTGACATGGACTTCCATCGGGGGTGGAGCTGCCGGTGGAGGCACCACCGGGGCGCCGCCCCGTCCTCCTCCTGGAGCAGCGCGACGACCATGGCCACGCCCCCTTCTTCCCCTTCTTGCGGACAGCTCCGCTACCTTAGGGTCCGGGGGAGGAGGGTCGCGCTGTCGAGAAGAATCCCTCTTCGCCGCCATGGCTGGATAAGAAGGATCACATATAGAGAAGGAGGAATGTGCACTGAAGAATACTGCCTCAGGCCTTTTTATAGGGAAACAGGGCAAGGGGCTGACCCCTCCTATGAGAGGCGGCCGCCCCTCTCCTCCAATGCGGCTTCTCTGCACCCATTATGGCTCTGAAGGACGAGGCCACCCCTCTGCCCCAACCATCGACACTCGGGTTTCAGCATCAACGCTCCTCCCCATGTCCTCCGCATCCGCTACCTACCAGGCCCAATGCATGCGGAGCACATGGCAAGGTGCGTGCGGAACGGGGGGCTAGTGGGATGGTAGTTTTCGCCCCGTGATCGTGGGGCGAGGAGAATCCGAGGGCCACGCTCCAAGGTCTTCCACGGTGCCGTGCACCATGCGCGTGGAAATTGGAAACCGCCCCCAAGATCAAGACTAATGAAGCAGTAAAGGAAAACTTCAAAGGGGCCAACCCCTTCAGCAGCCCTGCCGGTGCACTTATTAGGCCCGACCCCGCCGACGCTCCGCAGCACGATCGGGGCAGGCCCGGGGGCTTCTGTCGGTGCAACAGACCCCGGGTATGTTGCCCAACTATGCACATACACAAGATTGGAGCACCAACTTAGTTTAGAGGTTGAAGAACCAACATGCATCTTAGAGAAATCAAGATCGAGCCAAAGGGACAGGATATCGGCAAGAGAAGGGCCTCCCTCGCTAGGCAGACGAGCCCGGCAAGGGACCAGGCCACCACAAGAAACAAGTAGCCGAGACTCCCTGGCAGCACCTGCCGGGGATTGCGGGGCCTGAACCACCCCGCCAACCATGCAAGAATGACCCACATCGTCAATCAGTGCCGTGTCAAGCTGCAACTGATTAAGTTGCAGCATTGGCCACATGTCAGCCATCTCCTACAGAAGAAACCCACAGGTGACACCCGTCCAGCGACGTGTCAAGAGAACAGGATCGAAGCTGGCAACATAAGCCCGATAGCCCTTGTCGGGCAGCTAGTGATGTGACACTAAGCGGTGCATTTAATGCACCCCTGCCAGCCCGCAGAGTTAGGTATGATAGCACTGTTTGCTATCATATCAGTGGGTAATGACTGTTTTGCCACTGTGGTGACCCCTTAATCTATAAAAGGAGGCCATGGCAATTGTAGGAAGGGGTTAGAGGTTTGGAAGCTTGACAAAACCAAAGCCATCATACGCTTGTGGTCACCGTAACCTTGAGGCCAGCCTTGCCGAGCAAGTTTACCATGCACCACCATGTTCATTTCCACCATCAATCCACAAAAGCAGGAGTAGGGTCTTACGCCTCGCGGCGGCCCGAACTTGGGTAAATTGCTGGTGCGCTCTCCGCCGCACTACCGCATGCTGGTCTCATCTTTGTGCAACACGACGTCCCCCGCCGAACTAGCTAGGGGTCGCCCTGGTCCCGTAGGTGGCCGCGGACTTCCTGCGACACAAGGGATCCTGTTCATCCTTCCCCCACCGGGAACTGTTCATCCAACCCCCACCGAGCACTATTCATCAAGAGGCAGTTTTGATCGGCTTCAGTTAGCAGCAGTAGCAAGGGAATCACTCGGGTTCAGTTAATAGCCAAGGAATCTATCGCGGTTCAATAATGTAGCTAGTGCAATCGCTTGGGTTCAGTTAGAGCCCAACGCTTCTCTCGGGTTCAGTTAGAGCCCAATTCCTTACACACACGCGCATACATGTACGTGAGAGACATGCAATCCCTCAGTGCATCCCTCGGCCCCGACCACCCACCGTAACTGGGAACTCCCCGAAATTATTCTCGCCCTTGCTTCTACCACGATTTGTTCCGTCATGGACGGCCCAATGAATGTCATGCAGGTGTGTCCCCGGCCTGCCCAGGATGAAAAGCCCATTTCTATCATTATTTTTGTCATAAAAGTAGGAGCCCACCACATCTATGATGATACGTGCTTTTGTCACAATTATCATCATAGAAGTGTCATAAGCATGATAGAATTTTTTTCGTTCGGCCAAAAATGTCATGGATGTGTCTTTTTTTGTAGGGATGCATTTGGTTATGACATTTATGACATCGACAACTCTATCATAGCAGGAAACAGTTTCACACTGTTCACTACTATCAGATGTTTTAGATATTTAAAAGTAGACAACATCCATAATGAGTGAACAGACACATTAAAATACATTTACATACATCTGATTTACAAAAAAAGTGAGTAGAGGGGGTTTTAATCAATGGCCCAATGACTGTGTTATAGGTGAAGAACCCTACGAAGGCACAATGCTAGACAAATAGGATGTCCTAGTAATTGTAAAACAAGTGACTTACCATAACTGGTTGAACAGGCTCAGGACTGCTCCTCCTTCTCTTGCAAGGCTCCTTCCTAACATCTTGTACTTGGAAATCCTCAATCTTATCTTCATTGCACCCCCTCTACAAGGTGACCAAACTAGTTACTGGTCTCCTTGGAAGATAAATATGCATACTTTTTTGTAACAAAAGGATGAGTTTATAAAAAAACAAAACCACATAATGAAACATGCCACATCTCTTGCACATAATGAAATGTAAATTAACTATGTGTGCATTGTGTAAAACCTAGGCATACCTTCGAACTGGATCTCCAGCTACTCTTGGAGAGCCTACATTAGTGTATATCCAAACCTTTATGTCACGTATGAGTTATACAAGCCCCCACCACAGCAGCCCTTAGTGTTTAAATCATTGACAAGCTTTGTTAGTTCAAGAACAACAAGTAATCAAAGCAAACAATCCTAGTATGCCTGGCTGATACAAAAAAGCAATTGAACGGATGTGTGAGCAAATCATGCACAACATTGAATTACATATCAAAAAAATAAGCATAGAAGGAGGCTTAAAGACCATCACTTGACTAACCAGATTTAAGGGGCATTTAAACATCATGTGCAATGTATGAACTAAAATAAACATTGCATATTCCAGACTCTATAATGAAATGCACATGTATTAGGTTATGCCATGTCTGATGCCTAAATGTACACTATAGTAGGTAGGAGCGATTCATCATTCCACGCACAATTGAATTGCAGGATAAGGGCCGGTTCTATTCTGCCTTTTTAGAGCTTATTGTCAAAATAAGCCATAAAAGATGTAAATAAGTCATTTTTGACTTATGGGCTTGGGCTTAACTTATTTCTCTTTGGGGGGGGGGTGGTGCTTCAGGTAAAAGCTCACTAAAAATTAAAGGGAAGGGGAATAGTTAATGACTCTCATGTTTGCCTATATTACACTCAAAATCCCACTGCTCATGCTCGCGTCACACCTGACCCTCAAGTAAAAACAAACACACAAATGTTCCTTGCCCTGCCCGCTTGCATCTCCTCTCCCCTTTCCCTCTACCTTGATCCCCTGCCTACAATGCTGGGGTTCCTCCAGAAAGCCGTCGCCACTAGTCCCACCTGGTCTGCTCCTCGATGCTCTGTCCAGCTAGTCCCACATGGTCTGCTCCTCGACGATGCTCCTCGACGACCCTCAAGTAAAAACAAACACGCAAGCTGGGGATCGCAATAGTTTTCGACGGTATAGTATTCAACCCAAATTTATAGATTCGACACAAGGGGAGCCAAAAAATATTTGAAGGCATTAGCAGCTAAGTTGTCAATTCAACCACACCTAGAGATTAATTATCTGCAGCAAAGTGATCAGTAGCAAAGTAGTTTGATAGTTTTGATAGTAGTGACAGCAGCAATAGTAATAGTAACCGTGATAGTAGTAATTTTGTAGCAAGTGTAACCGTGATGATAGCAGTAGTAACTTAGCAGAAACAATATGGAGAAGTTCGTAGGCATTGGATGGGTGACTTGTTGGATGATATTCATCTTGTGAAAGTTATAACCTAGGGCTATACGACACTAGCTCCAGTTCATCGATATAATGTAGGCATGTATTCCGTAAATAGTCTTACATGCTTTATTAAAAGAACTTGCATGACATCTTTTGTCCTACCCTCCCATGGCAGCAGGGTCCATATTGGAAACTAAGGGACATTAAGGCCTCCTTTTAATAGAGAACCGAAACAAAGCATTAACACATAGTTAATACATGAACTCCTCAAACTATGGTCATCACCGAGAGTGGGCCCGGTTGTTGTCACTCTGGGGTTGTCGGATCATAACCGTAGTAGGTGACTATAACTTGCAAGATCGGATCTAGAACATGGATGTAATGATGATAACATAAATGGTTCAGATCTGAAATCATGGCACCTGGGCCCAAAGTGACAAGCATTAAGCATGGCAAAGTCATAGCAACATTAATCTAGGAACATAGTGGAGACTATGGATCAGGCCCTAACAAAACTAACTTGATTACATGATGAATCTCATCCAACTCCTCATGGACCAGCGAGCCTACGAAGGAATTACTCACTCCCGATGGGGAGCATCATGGAATTGGCGATGGAGAAGGGTTGTTGATGACAAAGAACGAAGATCCCCCTCTCCGGAGCCCCAAACAGACTCCAGATCTGCCCTCCCGAGGAAGAACAGGGCTTGGCGGCGGCTCCGTCTCGTGGATTGCGATAATACTTTCTCCCTGATTTTATTCTGGAAATATGTGATTTTATAGTATCAAGGGGGTCATCTACGGGGCCACCAGGTGGGTACAACCCACCTGGGCGCGCCAGGAGAGGGGGCACGCCCTGGTGGGTTGTGCCCACTAAGGGAGTCCTAGATTAGGGGGTCCTTGGACAACCGAACTATATACTTTGGCCGGACTGTTGGACTATGAAGATACAAGATTGAAGACTTCGTCGCGTGTCCGGGTGGGACTCTTCTTTGCGTGGAAGGCAAGCTTGGCAATTCGGATATGTAGATATCCACCCTTGTAACCGACTTTGTGTAACCCTAGCCCCCTCCGGTGTCTATATAAACCGGAGGGTTTAGTCCATAGGACAACAACAATCATAATCATAGGCTAGCTTCTAGGGTTTAGCCTCTACGATCTCGTGGTAGATCAACTCTTGTAATACTCATATCATCAAGATCAATCGAGCAGGAAGTAGGGTATTACCTCCATCGAGAGGGCCCAAACCTGGGTAAACATTGTGTACCCTGCCTCCTGTTACCATCCACCTTAGACGCACAGTTCGGGACCCCCTACCCGAGATCCGCCGGTTTTGACACCGACATTGGTGCTTTCATTGAGAGTTCCACTGTGTCATAACCATAAGGTTTGATGGCTCCTTCGATCATGGGCAACGATGCGATCCAGGGTGAGGTTTTTCTTCCCAGACAGATCTTCGTAGTTGGCGGCTTCGTACTGCGGGGCTACTCGCTTGGCCGTCTGGAGCAGATCGAGAGCTGCGCCCCTGGCCATCTGGTCAAGTTTGGAAGCTTGAACTATACTACCGACATCCGCGGAGACTTGGTCTTCGAAGGATTCAAGCCCATGTCAGGTGCGGCGCACAGTCTCGACGAGCATGACTTATGTTACGCCCTCGATGCGGCTGTATCTCCCACGTGTCGAAGCATGACTTAGAGGCATAACCGCATTGAAAGCAATGTCGCAAGTGAGGTAATCTTCACACAACCCATGTAATACATAAGGGAAAGAGATACATAGTTGGCTTACAATCGCCACTTCACACAATTACATGAATAAAGCATTACAACATCCAGATACAATCAAGGTCCGACTACGGAACCAAAATAAAAGAAGACTACCCCAACTGCTACACAGATCCCCGATCGTCCCGACTGGGCTCCATTACTGATCAACTGGAAACGGAACAACACAAAGAACGAGATCTTCATCGAGCTCCCCCTGAGCTTGGTTGCGTCACCTGCTCGGTAACATCGACACCTGCAAACTGGTTTTGGAAGTATCTGTGAGTCACGGGGACTCAGCAATGTCACACCCGCGCGATCAAGACTATTTAAGCTTATAGGAAGGGTAAAAGGTACGAGGTGGAGCTGCAGCAAGCGACTAGAATATATGGTGGCTAAACATACGCAAATGAGAGCGGGAAGAGAAGGCAAGTCACGGTCGATAAAACTATGATCAAGAAGTGATCCTAGAACAACCTACGTCAAGCATTACTCCAACACCGTGTTCACTTCCCGGACTCCGCCGGAAAGAGACCATCACGGTTACACATGCGGTTGATGTATTTTAATTAAGATCAACTTCAGGTTTTAAACAACCAGACATTAACAAATTCCCATCTGCCCATAACCGCGGGCACGGCTTTTGAAAGTTCAATCCCTGCAGGGGTGTCCCAACTTAGCCAATCACAAGCTCTCACGGTCAACGAAGGATATTCCATCTCCCAAGACATTCCGATCAGACTCGGCATCCAGGTTACAAGACATCCTCGACAATGGTAAAACAAGTCCAGCAAAGCCGCCCGAATGTGCCGACAAATCTCGATAGGAGCTGCACATATCTCGTTCTCAGGGCACACTTAGATGAGACTAGCTACGAGTAAAACCAACCCTCAAGTTTCCCCAAGGTGGCCCCGCAGGCATCTCAGTTCGGACCAACACTCAGCCCCGGGGGGGGGGGGTTAAATAAAGATGACCCTTGGGCAGGCCTACCCAAGGGAAAGAAAAGGCTAGGTGGCGAATGGTAAAACCAATGTTGGGCATTGCTGGAGGAGTTTTATTCAAGGTGAACTGTCAAGGGGTTCCCATTATAACCCAATCGCGTAAGGAACGCAAATTCCGGGAACAGAACAGCGATATGACGGAAACTAGGGTGGCAAGAGTGGAACAAAACACCAGGCATAAGGACGAGCCTTCCACCCTTTACCAAGTATATATATGCATTAATTAAATAAGAGATATTGTGATATCCCAACAAAATATCCATGTTCCAACATGGAACAAACTCCAATCTTCACCTGCAACTAACAACACTATAAGAGGGGCTGAGCAAAGCCGTAACATAGCCAAAAACGGTTTGCTAGGACAAGGTGGGTTAGAGGCTTGGCTCAACAACATGGGAGGCATGATAAGCAAGTGGTAGGTATCGCAGCATAGGCATAGCAAAAGAGCGAGCAACTAGCAAGCAAAGATAGAAGTGATTTCGAGGGCATGGTCATCTTGCCTGAAATCCCACAGGGAAGAAGAACGAGTCCATGAAGAAGACAAATGGATGTAGACGAACGGGTCCTCACAAACACGACGTTATCGGAACCAACCCGAAGAAGCAACACCGGAAAGAAGCACACAACATAGTAAACAACCAACACATGAACAAGGCATGATATGTGGGATGCGGTATGTGATGCATATGCATGATTTGGAAAGGAATGGTTGAACCTGGCCTCAACTTGGAAATCAAAGAGTGCCACTGGAAAGGTGAGGTGATTTCAGTTGAAATCGATATAAAGATCACTGGAATCGGATGCACGATTTGGAAAAGGCAAGCAAAACAAATATGGTACCGGTCTGTGATTGACAGCAAGTGACCATCTAAATGCATCAAGTAAAATATGCTACATCACTCAAACATAGCAACAAAATACATGGCAGGGATCCACTCATGATGCTTGACAAAAGATGAACACTGAGCTACGGCTAATTCATCCATGAACATGTTCAAACAAGCATGTCAAAAGTGCAAATGATAATAGGTTTCAGACTTTGTGAAATTAACACAAGTGTGGAATTTATCATCAGGAAGCACACTTTAGAGCATGAAAACTACAAGCTACAGAAACTTAACATGGCAAGGCAAGGCATGACATGACATGAAGCTACTCAAAGCACTTAACAAAAGTCCCTTAGTGACCTTGAGCCAAAAGGGATCAGAGAATACAATTGCAAGCATGTGAACATGGCAAAAACATAAACATATTCAGACTTAGTGAAAAACTGGAGCATGCAAAACAGTTAACGAGTAGGCATGTTTACGAGCTCGATGCACTCACTACAAAGCATGGCATGACAAACTAAGCATACACCCATCAAGAAGACATGGCATAGAATCTAGACATGGCAAGAACAACATCATAGCATGCACGGATCAATAGCAACATCCTCGGCAAAATCACTGAACATGTCAACAATCTGCCAGGATCATTTTATAGCAAAAGTAGAGCTCAATTGACTCAAGCTAGGGTGCTCCATAAATGCAAACAAAGACATGGATGGATAGAGCACCACAATGTTAACAAAACATCCTTACTGATCATCCTCAAAAGAGGCACGGATCACTAGGAAACAACATGAACATATGGAATTACAACAAAATTAGGACAAGGACTTGGTGAAATTCTAAGTCCCTGAAATCAGCATTAACGATAACGCTACTTTGCAAGCTTGTGCTAGTCACCACAAAGATCACAAAAATACATGGCATACACCCCTGTAAAGATGGCATGGCATATAACAAAGCACATGTAGAGCTCAGGATCATAGCATGCACACATTAATCATGGCAAAAATGACAAAATGTCATTTGCTGAAACAGATCTGACAAATTCATCACATAGCCCTCTTCCAACAGCATTTTGGGCATCAAGATGAGCTCAAAAGAAAATGATGCAATGAGATGAAATGATGTACTCGTCGAGACGAACATTATGAAATGCTACACGCACGAATCAGAGCTACGGATGCAGAGTTATGTTGCGATGAACAGAGGCTCATGAATCTGTAATCTCAGGACTTAGCAGAATTTCAGTGAGCGTCAAATAGTAAAAGTCGCATGGGCGGAGGATAGTTGGGCGCTCACCACAGGCCAAGCCCAGCAGAGGAGGAAGTCGATCGGGCCGGCTGGACCGTGCAGGGCCCATGAACGGAGGGGTGGCCCACTCGTGGGTCGTCGCTCTCCTCCCGCAGGGAGGCATCGCCAGCGCTTTGGGAGTGGACGGCGGCGGCGCCGGTCACCGGAAGGAGGCCGGGACGACAGAAATGGACAGATCCGGTGAGGGGGATCCAGATCCGGTGGAGGCGCCGCCTAAGAGATGACCGGCGATGACGAGAAGAGCTTCGGGGTCGGGCGGCCATGGCAGATCCTGCAGGGCGAGGGAGAGAGAAGTGAGGAAGGACGGAGGGAAAGGGAGACGCGACGCCGGCGAGGACCTGGAGCCATGGAGGTGTTCGACAGTGGCGTTGTGAGGCGGCGGCGCAGGGCGGTCCGAGGCGCGAGGTGCTCGGCGGAGGAGCGGCAGGGTCGACGCGGCGGCAGAGCTCCGGCGAAAGCTCACCGAAGACGGTGGCCAGCGACGAGGCCCTCAGGCGGCGACGTAAACAGATCGGACCATGGGGACTCGGGCCGTAGCGGGCGAGAGGCGGTGACGCGCGGGCCTGCGCGGGCCCGTGATGGGCTCCGCGGGCCGCGGCGAAGTGGGCGTGGGTGAGGCTGATGTGGCGCGCTGTGTGTGGCCCGGGGCGGCGGCCCGAGCTGACGTGGCGGCCTCTTATTGGCCGGGCGACGTGGAGGGCGCGGTGGACATGTCCGGCGCGGCGAGGACGTGTCCGGATGCGCGGTGGAGGAGGTAGACTAGGGTTAGACTGCGAATTTCGGAGGGAGACACAAATATATAGGTAGAGGGAGCTAGTGGAGTCCAAATGAGGTGTGGTTTTCGACCACGCCATCGTGATCGAACGACCGAGATGATGGAGGAGGTTTAGGTGGGTTTTGGGCCAAATTGGAAGGGTGTTGGGCTGCAACACACACAAGACCTTTTCGGTCCCTCGTTTAACCGTTGGAGTATCAAACGAAGTCCAAATGGCTCGAAACTTGACAGGAGGTCTACCGGCAGTAAACCGAAGCCACATGACAAGTCTCAGTCCAATCCGAAAATGTTTAACACCCGCACACGAAAAGAGGTAGAAAGGGACACCGGATGACATAGGAGCGCCGGATTGCAAAACGGACAACGGGGAAAATGCTCGGATGCATGAGACGAACATGTATGCAAATGAAATGCACATGATGACATGATATGCAATGCATGACATGCAAGCAATGAAAAGTCAACAACAGCGAATAACTGGAGGACACCTGGCACATCGGTCTCGGGGCGTTACAACTTATCTCTGCCGCCGGACGGTGTTCGGGAGATCACACATGTGGCTACTCCGGCGCTCAATCAGGAGCATATCGTGCCGTCTGAGGATGGGTGGATGGACCCCGCCACGGAGGCCGCACACCCAGTGGCGATAGAGCTGAATTCTGACTTCATCCCCTATGAGACCTGTGTTGCCAGACCCTTGGATTCGTCCCCGGCCACAGGCTCTGAACCGCCTCCATCTGTGCCTATCGAATCTGATTGGGCACCGATCATGGATTTTACCTCCATGGATATCTTTCAGAAATCGCCCTTAGGCAACGTGCTAAATTCATTGAGGTATCTCTCCTTGTTAGGAGACCCTTGGCCGAACTATGTCCGGCTTGAGTGGGAAGTGGACGACGAAGAAATTCATTCCCCACCCACCACCCACTTAATAGCCATTGTCGACGACTTAACCGACATGCTTGATTTCGGCTCCGAATACATCGACGGTATGGACGACGATGAAGGAGAAGAACAGGAACCACCGCCCACAGGGTGCTGGACAGCCACCTCATCATATGATATATACATGGTGGACACCCACAAAGAAAGCGATGGCAATAAGGCAACGGAGGATAATCCCCTCGATAAGCAATCTAAGCACTGGCGTCATCGGCGCCGCTCTAAGCCCCGCCATAGCAAAAGTAGCGATACAGGCACAAGAAACAATAACGCTGCGGATAGTGCCGAAGACGAAGACAATCCCCTCCAGCCAGGCTTCGAGCGGGAGGATGGGCAAGCTAGCCCTAAGAAACAGGCAGCAGGTGGAGAATCAGAGGAGGACAATTACATGCCCCTCTGCGATGACGAGGTGAGCCTTAGCGACAAAGAATTTATCGCGCCTGAGGATCCCGTCGAGCAGGAGCGCTTCAAGCGCCGGCTTATAGCCACAGCAAAAAGCCTAAAGAAAAAGCTACAGCAGCTTCAAGATGATCAAGATTTGCTAGGGGATAGATGGACCGAGGTGCTGGCAGCCGAGGAATACGAACTCGAGTGCCCAACCAAAAGTTACCCAAAGCGCAGGTTGCTACCCCAACTCGAGGAGGAAGCATTAAAGCCTACACTACCAGCATGTGATGCGGCTGACCGACCACCTCCTGGCTGAGACAAAGCGGCATATCAGCACGAAGTCCATACCGCACCATGTCGCCAGTCAAACAAAAATACCAAGGACCGGGGTAACACGCAGGACCTGGGAGAAGTATTGGAAAACAAATCGGGACATAAAAGATCAGTCTACGGATCATGGGGGCGCGCCCCAACGCGTGACAACAGCCGTCACACCGGATATACTAAAAGCAAATCCGGCCGGGCCGAAAATAGCAGACAATACTCGTATGAACTGCATCGTGATATAGCCCAGCACAGAGGTGCTGCACACCCCCTATGCTTCATTGATGAAGTAATGGATCATGAATTCCCAGAAGGGTTTAAAGCCGTGAACATTGAATCATATGACGGCACTACAGACCCCGTGGTATAGATAGAGGATTTCTTCCTCCACATTCACATGGCTTGCACGGATGATCTACACGCCATCAAGTATCTCCCGCTAAAACTCAAGGGGCCGGCTCGGCATTGGCTGAATAGCTTGCCGGCAAACTCCATCGGAAGCTGGGAGAACCTGGCAGACGCATTCCTGGACAACTTCCAGGGCACTTATGAGCGGCCACCGGATGCTGATGATTTAAGTCACATAACACAGCAGCCCAGAGAGTCAGCCAGGAAATTCTGGACTAGGTTCCTAATTAAAAAGAACCAAATTTTCGACTGTCCGGATGCCGAATCCCTAGCGGCCTTTAAACATAACATCCGTGATGAGTGGCTCGCCCGACATCTCGGCCAAGAGAAGCCAAAATCCATGGCAGGCCTCACGACACTCATGACCCGCTTTTGCGCAGGCAAAGACAGCTAGTTGGCCCGTAGCAACAACACAGCAAGCAACCCTGGCACATCAGAAGCCAGAGATAGCAGCGACAAACCCCGATGCAACAAACACAAGCACCGCAAAAATGGTGGAAATGCCGAAGATACGGCAGTCAATGCCGGGTTCAGGGGCTCTAAGTCCAGTCAGCGAAATGGGCCACTCACAAATGACAATTCTGGTCCGTCCAGTCTGGACCGCATACTCGACTGCCTATGCCAAATTCATGGCGCCCCAGGAACACCAGCCAATCATACCAACAGAGAATGTTGGGTCTTCAAACAAGGCGGCAGGTCAGGTGCCAAAAACAAAGATAAGGGGTTTCAAAGCGATGATGGCGTTGAGGAGCCTGGATCACCGAGTACAGGAGGGCAAAAGAAATTTCCCCCGCAAATCCAAACGGTGAATGTGGTAAATGGCACCTACACTCCCAACCCGGACCGGACACACACCCTTAGGGATGTCGACTTAACGGAACCAGTCGTCCCACAATATAAACTAGGGTCGATCACCTTCAACCGCACGGATCGTTCGGTTAACACCAATCAGGGCAATCCAGCTGCACTAGTCCTCGACCCAATAATTGATGGGTTCCACCTCACGCGAGTCCTTATGGACGGAGGGAGCAGTCTAAACCTGATTTACTAGGACACAGTGCGCAAGATGGGCATCGATTATTCGGTGATCAAGCCCAGTAAAACCACCTTCATAGGTATTATACCAGGTATGGAGGCCAGCTGTACAGGCTCCATCGCCCTTGCAGTAGTCTTCGGATCACCAGACAATTACCGTGCCGAAGAGTTAATCTTCGACATCGTCCCCTTTCGTAGTGATTATCAGGCACTGCTCGGATGAACCGCGTTCGCTTGATTCAACGCGGTACCACATTATGCCTACCGTAAGCTCAAGATGCCCTGTCTGCGCGGCGTCATCACCGTTAATGTCAAGGTCGAACATCCCCTCGGCACCAAGGAGCATACCGCTGCTTTAACAGCAGAAGCTACAAGTGGCACCTTCCAACCGAACCTCGACTCGAGGGCCTGATTCCCGGACACCGCCAAAGTACTTCGAACTACTTCGCGGCAAGATAGCCCGACTCGTCCAGAGCTCAATTAAACACTTCGCCGATAGCCAGGATAGGCCACATACCGCAGCTCAACCGCTCTGTGGCACACAAGCATTTATTACACTTTGTTTGCAGGTTCAACTTTGCACAGACCAGGACTGGCGATATGGAAGCAGCTCGAATGTGCAAGGGAATCTTTAGATATTCCCCGTGATGACCATCCGACTATACTCCGGATCCGCACACAGCTTCTACTCCCTGGTCTCAGCAGGTTCCACAGTTATATTTCTTTTTTATCACATTACCTGTACTCACACGCATCAACATACTATTCAAATACAACATGTGGATTTTTATAACGCTTATCTGTTGTTATTTCTTATTGAAATTCTTTTGTCAAGTGGCATCCGTACACTGCGATATGCTTTAAATATGCCAGGGGCTTCGTTTTACCCATAATATGACAATAAAGTCCGAACACCTTCATGGAAGTTTGGCACCCCGAACTCATAGCATTATATGCATTACCTCCGAATCATGTCTTGGGTCAAATGTTGGGTTTTCCCGGCTCCCATGTTTTGCTGCCTTATGTTCCGCTATATCGGCTAATGCGGCACAGGGAGAACTACTGCGATTTTTTCCTAGTTCTTCCGGACGAGCACCTCAGTAGAGAAAGCCAAAAAATGACTGTCATGATACGGCGAGAGCTGGTCAGCTGTTCGAGAGGTTGTAAAATCTTTAAGGATTTCTCCCGCATAATGCCATAACCAATGCAGCGTGCGATGGATCGGCTTTTGTTCTGATCAGGTGCTTATATAGCCCCTCGTGCGGTCTTCCGAACACCAGGGGCTGCGCCTACCTTCCTTTTATAAAGCTCCTATGGCTAAGTGAGAGTGATAAAGCCCTATAGTCCGATTGCTTGGTTTGTTGTGCTGAACACCTCATTCGAAGGACCCAAAACTGGGGTAAAGAGTGATCAGGTTTATCCCGAACACCACCGTACTTCCTACGGGGGGGGGGGGGGGCAGAAGCCGACGACTGGCCAACTCTCAGGATTAATATATAAAACGGCCGCACAGGAGGATACACTTTTATATAACAGGCAATAAATAATAGAAATGACCTTGTTCAACATTACAAAGGACAGCATGATTGTATTCATGGAAATATAATGTCCTTGGTGCATTGCTCCGCCGCTAGGCAGGATCCTTTCAGGACACTTTCATAATATAATTCGGGCTTGCGGTGCTCCTTCCCCTCTGGCAGTCCCTCGGTCATCAGCTTTTCAGCATCCATCTTCCCCGAGTGCACCTTTGTGAGGGCGAAGGCCATTCGCGCACCCTCTATACAGACCGCCCGCTTGATGACATCAAGTCGAGGGCAGGCACTCACAAGCAGCTTCATGAGCCCAAAGTAGCTGCCTGGAATCGGCTCGGCAGGCCATAACCGGATAATCAAATCCTTCATGGCTAGTTCGGCCGCCCTATGCAGTTTGATCAGTTGTTTCAGTTGGTCGGCAAAAGGCACCGGATAATTTGGTGCCAGATCCTGCGACTAGAAGAGCTTATCCGTAGTGTTCCCTTCTTTGGCTCGGTAGAATTGGGTGGCATCCAATATGCTGCGGGGCAGTTCCGCAAATACCCTTGGAGAAATCCGACTCAAAATTAGAAACATGATTTTCTCCTCAAGTACTTGCTTTACATGGAAAAAGCCTTACCCACCGCGATCGTCCTCGCCTCTTGGATCTCCTGCAGGGCGCCTTGGGTTTCCCCCTGGGCATCGCGCGCGGCCTGATGAGCCCTGGCGAGTTCGGATTCTTTCTCCGTTAAACTCTGCGCCAAGGTCTCCGTTAACCCTGGCCTCGTGCTTCTCACGAAGAGCCTGCTCTGTGGCTGCCTTTTCCTCGGCCTCGGCAAGAGCCTTCCTCAGAGCCTCGACTTTGGTCATTGCCCCTGGCGCAAATAATGAAAAGTATTTTATCATACTGAGAATTTTTTCGCACTGAACGCGAACAAGGCTTGCGCATACCTTGTTTATCTTCCAACTGCCTTTTCAACTAGCCAAGTTCTTCTTTGACCCGCTCCAGACTTTGATTTAGTCCGGAGACCTCCGCAACATGAGAGCCAGTAGCCGCTGCAGATGCCTGCTTAATAAAAGAAGAGAGATAGATGTCATGAAGTGAGTCTTTCTGCGAACATAAAATTGATCCTCTGTCCGGTCCTCATAAAAGGCAGCCGTAGAGCAGTGTATCAGGGGCTACTATCCATATTATGACACTCTCCGAAACCTCATAAAACATACCTCAAAGCCTCTTATAAGGTTGATACAGGCTTCATTCCGTCCACTCTCAGCAGAATGAATCTCCTTAATCACCGCACCCATCAGGGCATGGTGTTCATCGACGATGGAGGCGCTCTTCAGCGCCGCCAACAAAACATCCGGCACCTTTGGCTGGACAGAGATTGCCGGTGGAACAGGCACGCCCCCTCCAGCCGGGGGAGGCCGTCTGCTTGATTCTGGAGCTGTATTGGTTTCCAGAATTGCGTCCGGCTGGGAGCCGAATTCAAGATGGCACCCGCCGTCGACTCCCATGGGAATCTTCTCCCCCTTGTCTCCAGCTCTCGAAGCTTGACCTCCAGGCGCCGCTTTCACGATCTCTTCCCCCCTCATTGGCCGGGGTCCTTCTGGGACGAAGCCTCGGTGTTATGCACATATTTAGGGGAAGGGGCCTTCGGGGGCGTCCCACTCTCTATAGCATCCGAGCTCAGCGAATCTTATGATGAGGATCGTTCGGTGCGGGACCTCGCCAGACAACAAAAAATATAGCTCAGGTTAAAATATTATGCCATGATGAGTCTGGACGCATAAACGTGCTTGGATTTTATACTCACGAGTTCACCAGGGGCTGGGCCCTGGGATCCCATGCCAGGCTGCTGTCGGCGGCGTCAGTGGACTCTTCCGGAAGAGGAGCTTTTCCCCTTTTAGGCGACTCGGCCTCCAAGTGTATGGAGGCCGCCCTCTTCTTTCTTCCCCCAGCTAGGGATTCGTCTTCCTCCTCCTCCTCGTCCTCTTCGGAGGTAGAATTGACGTTGGAGCCTTCGAATATTGTGCCCAAAGTGCCGCGGGGATGAAGGCCGCCCCGGGTCTTTTTGGCCTCCTTCTCGGTCTTCTTCTTCGGCGCCTTGTACGGCGTCGGGGCCAGCATCTTCGTCAGAACTGGGCTGGCCGGTTCTTCGGGCAACGGGGCCGGACAGTGGATCCACCCCACCTTCTTCTTTCAGCCCTAGGGGAGTTGAGGAAAACACATTAAGCATTTCCCTTGGGTTATGCGGGTAAAACACATAAAAACTTACCGAGCTTGCAGGGAGGGACAATTGATATCCGCGGTCCTCGGCCGAGTCCGGCCATGATTTTCCGGACTTGAAAAGCACCTTCCAGATGTCTTCGTGCGAGGAGCCAAAGAGCTTTCGCAAGGTCTGGTGCTTGGCCGGATCGAGTTCCCATAGATTGCAAGTCCAGTGCTGACAAGGCAAGATCCGGCGAACTAACATCACCTGGACTACATTGACAAGTTCGATGTTCTTGTCTTCCATATCTTTAACACGCGTCTGGAGCATAGACAGTTCATCGGACGAAGACCATTTCAGGCCCTTCTTGGGCCAGGACGTAAGCCGCAGAGGGGCTCCGGATCGGAACTCTAGAGCAGCGGCCCATTCCGTGTCGCGCGGCTCAGTAATGTAAAACCACTGTTGTTTCCACTCTTTGACAAAATCATTAGAAGTACCTGTTGGCCATGTGAAGTTGGGCATCTTGCTCACCATGGCGCCCCCGCACTCGGCGTGCTCGCCGCTCACCACCTTGGGCTTCACATTAAAGATCTTCAACCATAAGCCAAAGTGTGGCGAGATGCGGAGAAAAGCCTCGCACACGATGATGAATGTCGAGATGTTGAGGAAGGAATTGGGGGATAGATCATGAAAATTGATCCCATAATAAAACATGATGCTGCAAATGAACGGGTGAAGGGGAAAACCTAGCCCGGGGACAAAATGAGGGAGGAATACAACCCTCTCTTGGGGTTCTGGAGTAGGAACGATTTGTCCCACTGTCAGGAGATGGTGGCCGATTTTTTTGGCCAGATACCCGGCCTCCCGAAGCTTTTTGATATGCTTCTCTTGGACGGTAGAGGCCATCCACTTGTCTCCTGCTCTGGATCCGGACATTTTCGGAAGGCCTTTATGGGCGGAGAAGACGAACGCTCGGGCGCTGGAGCTCGGGTGAAGGGGAATGGATCGGGAAGAAGAAAGCGTGGGTGTGAAAGGGAGTCCTTATCCCCTTATAAAGGCAGCATGGATTCTGCGCCTCCCCACTTTCCTGGTAAGCTCGCTTATTCCCCAAGCATCGTGATTGATGGTGCGGTTGGGTTACCCACACCCGTATTGATGAGAATCCCGTGATAAGGGGACACGATCTCTGCTTCGACAAGACGTGCCAAGAAAGCTGCCTCGCAATATGTGCAGTAGTTGGTTGAGAAAAACGGTTCGAATAATGACCGGGCCATAGCGTGATGTCACGTTATAAAAAGTTGTCAGCAGATTAGATTTGTGGAGTAATATACTCTCTATGGTGGTATGTGGAATTTGTTTTGCAGAGCCGGACACGATCCTTGTGTTCAAAATCTTCTAAGGAGTATTCGAAGAAGGAACCCCCCTTGCAATGTCGAAGACAATCTGCGCGTCGGACTCATCGTCATTGAAGCCTGGTTCAGGGGCTACTGAGGGAGTCCTGGATTAGGGGGTCCTCGGACAGCCGGACTATTGGATTATGAAGATACAAGATTGAAGACTTCGTCCCATGTCCGGGTGGGACTCTCCTTTGCGTGGAAGGCAAGCTTGGCAATTCGGATATGTAGATCTCCTCCCTTGTAACCGACTCTGTGTAACCCTAGCCCCCTCCGGTGTCTATATAAACCGGAGGGTTTAGTCCGTAGGACAACAACTATCATAATCATAGGCTAGCTTCTAGGGTTTAGCCTCTATGATCTCGTGGTAGATCAACTCTTGTAATACTCATATCATCAAGATCAATTGAGCAGGAAGTAGGGTATTACCTCAATCGAGAGGGCCTGAACCTGGGTAAACATTGTGTCCCCTGCCTCCTGTTACCATCCGCCTTAGATGCACAGTTCGGGTCCCCCTACCCGATATCCACCAGTTTTGACACCGACACCCACCCAGGGGCCCTTGGCTCCAGAAATTCTTATTATTGATATAAAAAATCCTCGCAAAGTTTCGTTCCATTCCGAGAAATTTTATTTCTGCACAAAAACAACAACATGGGAGTTCTGCTGAAAACAGTGTTAGTCTGGTGTTAGTTTCATTCAAACCATGCAAATTAGAGTCCAAAACTGTGACATCCCTAGCTTTACCCTGGCCTTGGACTAGCTTGGTTGCTGCATCATGTTTAAATTCAATTGAAATATGAATTGAGGAATTTTCAAAGCCCTAGAAAACCCCTAAAATAACCAACATTTAAATCTCTTCAAATGGGTCCGAGAAAATGTTCCTGTTATTCTGTGAAAATATTGGCATGAGGTGAAATTCAAACCAATATTTTTGGAGTCACAGAAATAATTTATTTGGGCCTTTGATTTAAATCAATAATATATTTGGGTTGGAATTATTTCTTTTATATAAGAAATAATGTCCAAATAATCCTAAAATGAAATGTTCCATGTTGGGTTTATTCCATACAGTGAGCATGAGCAGTTTGGTGATTTTTGGAAGTGCCTAGGTATTTTTAGAAAAGCCACAAACTTGCAGAAATATTAGAAAACAGAACAAAATAGAAAAAGGGAGAGAGAGAGTTACCTGGGCCACTTACCTGTAGCAGCAGCCTAGCAGATAGGCCAAGCCCACTGGCCACTGCCAGTCGTCCCCAACCTCCTGCCAGGAGGACTGGGGCGCGTGCTCGCTGCGCGCTGGCCACACGCCGCACCACCTCCTGCTTCCCGCCGCTTCCTCGACGCCCTGGGGGCGCCACGCAGACCCTTGGACCCCCTCGATCGCTCCCCTCTCTCCCTGCCCCGTCTCTCTCCCTCTCTCTCTCTCTCGAACCCGAGCGCAGCCATCATCGCCGACGAGCACCGCCATGGCCAAAACCACTGCCTCGCCTCACCAACACGCTCAGAGGCTCCGCCTGGTCCCCCTCTTCCTCCTCGCCAAGCCACGCAAGCCTAGGATCACCATGCCGTCGTCTTCGAGCTCGTCACCATCGCATCTGCTCGCCGGACTTCGCCGGTCGATTCGCTGCCTCCGACACTTCCCCGAGCACGCTGGCCATCCCTACATCACCATAGTGAGCCCCCGAGTCGTTTCCCCCTTCTCCCCTGGTCACTTTTGACCTCTAGGCCATAGCCCTATCTTGGCCGAGAACTCCACCCCGCCGGCGATGTCGCCACCGTGGCTACGGCCGCGCAAGCTTGCATCCGAGCTCACCGCTGGACTCACCACACTTCCGTGAGTCAAACACGACTAACCACGGCTCCTCCCTTTCTCGGCATCGCCCAAACCATTGCCGACCGAGCTCCGGCCACCACAATTGTCGTCGTTGCCATTGCTACGGGCCGCCCTAGCCACTGCTGCTTGCACTTCTCGATGCGGACGAGCACGAGCAATGCGTAGATGCCCTCCGCCGTGCTTTAGGCCGCCAGAGGAGGAATTCCGGTGAGCCTCCGCCGTGCGTGCTGTCGCCGCCAGCTAAACTCCGGCCTAACCACAAGCTAATTAGACTAATGACCCTACTAATCTAATCCTAGATCATTGACATGTGGGCCCCGGCCCCACTGGCATTTTAGTTAGGCTTAAGTTAAGGCTAATTAACTATATTACTTAGCTGAGTCGATGACATATGGGTCCCACTATCATGTTTGACTCTGGTTAGGCGTTGTTGACCAGCTGACGTCACAGTGACGCAGTGCTGACGCAATAACTCATTTTCTGGATTTATTCTTATTCAGGAAATTCCAGAAAATGTTCTAAACTTCTAAAAATCATATAAAATCAACTGCAGCTCAGAATGAAATAAATTATATATGAAAAATTATTAGAAAAATGCAATCTATCTATTTATGATACTTTAATGCATGTTAAACCAACTTATACCCACTATATAAGTGAAAACATGATAATGGCATTTTAAATGCTAAATATGGAGTTTGCATATGAACCCTTGGTCCATATGGACTTCATTTAAATTGTTGCTAGATGCATTAGTGCAAATCATAACATTATTGCCATGTCATGATCATGCATCATATTGTGCATTGCATTGATCGTGTTCTTCTCTGTTTGCCAGTGTTGTTCCCCCTCGGTAGACGTGGTTCCAACGATGTGATCGATGACACCGATGAAGAACTATACTATCTTCAGAAGTGCCAGGCAAGCATAACCCCGTTTTTCATTCCGATACAATCCCACCATCTCGCTCCTGCTCTCTTTTACTGCATTAGCACAACAACGATTCAATTGTTACATGCTGCGGTAGTTGAACCCCTTTCCTCTGCATGACCTGTCATTGCCACAGTAAATAGATGAAACCCACTAGCATGAGTAGGAGTTGTTTGAGCCCTGATGTCCCTACTCATTCATGCTTGTTTCTCATGCCTGCTATTGCATAGAGTTGTGCCAGGTCCGATTCATCGGGGATGAATCGGAGGTGTGTGAACATGTCCTACTATGTGTGAGCTAAGTGTGTGAACACGATTTGGTAAAGGTAGCGGTGAGAGGCCATGTAGGAGTACATGGTGGGTTGTCTCATTGAAACCGTCCTCAGGAACTGAGTTTTGTGTTTGTGATCCATGAACAGATACTACTACTCATTGGGATCCTTGATTGACAGTCTGGACTTATTAACTGCCCTAGTCCTCTGTCTAGGAGTTGCAACTAGTTTCTGGTGTTTATAGGATATGTGTTGGCGGCCGTGCGTAGCGCTGACCCTAGGGGTGGGCTATGATGCGGTAGATACACCATGGCACGGTGTACCGGGCGCCCGTTTGGTGTCTCGGGAACCCTGCACACATCGTTTGGGGCTGTGAGCGAAACTCCGGCCGGATCTCCTCGCGGATGGAACCCGAATAGGCAATAAACCTGGACTAGAGACTTGTATGGTTAGTCAGGTCGTGGCCGACACCCTCACCAGGCTTCCGCTTGAAGGTTGCCGAGATACATGATGTGTATATGGTGATAAGTGGTGAAGAAGTACACCCTTGCAGGGTTATCACTATCTATTCGAATAGCCGGATTCCTCGGATATGGAAACTTGGACCCCTTGCATAGTTCATAGACAAGTGAAAGTGGATACTCTAAAATGCGCAAGATAAGCGTGAGTGCTATGGATGGTGTTCTCGCAGGGAGACGGCAGCGGATCCATAGTGGTGTATTGATATGGTGAATATGTGGACTCGTGTGCGCCACCTCAAAAGAGTTACTTGCAGTCATAGTTCAGGATAGCCACCGAGTCAAAGCTGGCTTGTTGCAGTTAAACTCCACTACCCCCCTTGTTGATACCGATGCATATGTAGCTAGTTCTGATGTAAGTCTTGCTGGGTACATTTGTACTCACGTTTGCCTATTTTATGTTTTTGCAGAGAGACGTCAGTCTCGCTAGTAGTTCCGTGAGGACTTCGACGTTTAGCTTGTTACCTTAGCTACGATCTTGTGCCCTCGGCAGGATCTGGTAGATAGTCAGGCTTCTTAGCCTTTTTCATTTGTAGACGTCTATACTCAGACATGTTAAGCTTCCACATGTGCTTTGATTTGTATGCTATGATTGTTGGGTCATGAGACCCATGTGTGTAATATCTCGCTCCTTGGAGCCTAATGAATAAATACTTGAGTCGTAGAGTTATGTTGTGATGCCATGTTGTATTTACACATATCGAGCATATTGTGTGTATGATTGAAATGCTTGGTATGTGTGGGATCCACAATCTAGTTGTTATCCTTGGTAGCCTCTCTTATGGGGAAATGTAGTCTAGTGCTTCCATGAGCAATAGTAGTCTGCTACAGCCCAGTTCACTGGAGTCCTACTAGCCTAGCACTACTGCTCAGGACACTTGACTGGCCAGCATGTGTTTCACTTTGTTCCTGTGTCTGTCCCTTCGGGGAAATGTCACGCGGTGACATCCGGAGTCCTGCCTAGCCTGCTACAGCCTGGGTTCCCGGAGTCTTGTTAGCCCAGTGCTACAGCCCGGATTCACACGCTGCTGACCGACATGCTCGATGTGATTCATGTATGCATGTCCCCATAGGTTGGTGCCGCTTTGGGTTCATGACTAGCCATGTCGGCCCGGGTTCTCTGTCATATGGATGCTAGCGACACTATCATATACGTGAGCCAAAAGGTGCAAACGGTCCCGGGCCATGGTAAGGCGACACCCGTGGGAATACCGTGCGTGAGGCCGCAAAGTGATATGAGGTGTTACCGGCTAGATCAATGTGACCTGGAATCGGGGTCCTGACAGCTTTGGTATCAGAGCCTGACTGTCTGTAGGATTACCAAGCAAAACTGGTCGATGTTGAGTCTAGAAATGCTTTAGTTATATAAGGGAATTGATTGTGGAAGGAACGTAAGGCTCTTTTTACTCCTTTACCTTATGTCCTTCTGATCTGAGTCAACCTGTTCGTTTCTACGGGGATTAAGAACTACGCCTTCTCATCTATCTATCAGGATGACGTGTTACTAAACCGTAGTTGCCTAGGATTGTTGAGTTTAAGCCTCAGTTCAGTTGCTCCTACTTCCATATGTTCATAGCTGGCCTCAGAACCTTGATATTGTGTTGTTGAGTGGTTATGCCACCATTTTGCAGGATGTCTCAATCTTTTGAGCCTTTACAGCCGTTATGTTGTTCGAGTCATCCCAGGTTTCTAAATAGTCAGATGCATTTGCAGATCCCTTCTTTTCCGTTCCCGATGTCCCTTTGGGCCAGTTCAACCACACTAATCGATGATTTGAGGTACTCTATTACCTCGACATATATGTTGGAGCTATTATTATGACCCTAGGTGTCTTAGGGAGTCACCTAGTAATCTAGCAATGCTTTGTATTCCCAGTGTGATGATTCTGGCCCCCATTCTTGAAAGCATCCCTACTTACCTCGTCTTGATAGTGTTTGCTAGTTCCTTTAGGATATTAGTAACCTCTGTGATAGTCCTCGAGGTCCATGGTACAATGTTCTTCCAATACCATGATCCAATATGGCAGGAGTTCTCTTAAACCAAAAGATCACAGCAGGAGTGCTCTCGATGAGCTCTCCATTCTATATTGCGACTCTGCCAGTTCAACATTTCTGCATGGGTTATCTGGAAGAAATAACATGCTAATCCATGCATCCATAACTCAGAAAATTATATGTTCCTTTGAGTTGTCCCTCTTTAGTTGTATTCTGACCCTCGTCCATCAATTGATAGTCAAGAGTATGTGAGCATTCGTTCATCGGTGCCTATTATTCTTGTGGTCTGTCGAGCCATTCTATTTCAGAATGACTAGGAGAAACAAACTCCAGTACCTTATCCATTTCTAGGATTGGGTCAAAGCAGTTGTATTTCGCAGATCAAATGCAATCAAGCTATTGGTCTGTTCTACCCTGAAGTATTATCCACTTGATGTCAGGAATGTCATGAGAATTGCACCTTTCCTTATGAATTCTTGACGTAGTGATACTTCTCGCCATCATTATTCATTCCTCGGTGTCGTGCTGTCACAACTGGTATACCGACAAGTGGATCGTGATGTGTGAAATCAATACTCCTAGCAACCCTTTGCTTGGTAGTTAATGGACATTAATATCATTCTTAGTGTGCTGATTATTGAATCATCACCCTAAGGTTGATCGTGCTACCTAGTCCTTATTTCCTGGTGCACTCTTCGATCAACGGGTTAGGATTTTGCCAAACCCTTGCTCTTTTGATCATATCATCTTGCCCTGAAGAGCAAGATTGATCTCGCTGAGAATGCATATGACCTCTTCCCCTTCCCTCGCATCTCTAATGCTGTCACAGGTACATGTACGTGGGAGAATCCCTTGGTTCTCATAGTCTGCATTCATTTGGAGAGTTCTTACAGCGTCACATAAATTCTCCTGAAGCCAGTTCCTGTCTGACCAGTAGACGGAAGACTTCGACAGTGTTGAAGCCTTTTAGTCTAAACTTCATGACAACTCAAAAATCACTACAAGGATACCCTCTATAAAGCAACACAAGTTGTACAACATTTTGACTATATGTTGCAAAATTCACGGGAGATACACATATTAAAGTTCATATGCCTTGCAGGTTTGCACCTCATGACCCTATCGTGGTACATATGAAAAAAACAGAGGAAAGGAGAAAGGGGCGCACAAGAAACAGAGCCCCCGATTCTCCCCTCATCTCCCCAAATCGCCGCCGCCCACCGCCTTGTCTCCCTGCTCTGATCCAACTCGCCGACGGCCTCCCCCTACCCTCCTCCCACTTTGCAGCTCCGGAGGCTGCCGGACTTGCCGCATCCCCCACCACCCATCCCCTCTCACATCCCATCTCTCTCTCTTCACGCGGCTCCCCGCTGCGCCACCTACGGCGGCTGATTCAGGCGACGTCCAGTGAATCCCACCATCTCGAAGCATAGCCTGAGGTTACCTCACACCACGACGCCCTTCCATCCGGCTAGATCCGGCACTCGCGGCCACCAAAGCCCACCGGCTACCCTCCTCCATGGCTAGGGTTTCTGTCATGGACTCTGGCGCCGGTGGCCATGTCATCATCCTCTCGTCCGGTGAGTGCATACCCTCCCCTAGATTCGTGCTCTCTCTCTCCCCCCTTTCTCTAACCTCTGTTTCTCTCTTCTCGTGTAGACGTGTAGGGAGGAACGACCAGTGGATAGCCTTGCTGCAGCTCGGGACGAAGTAGCCATGGAGCTTTCTCATTGTTCTCCTCTGGTTTCAGGTGCGTTGTTCCACTCCTCTCTGCTCCCAAGTCCTCCATCTGTTGCAGTTAAGACCGGCGCTTCGTAACTCCCTCCTTGCATTGCTTAGTCACTAGACACACCCAGCTAGGTTTTCTTAGGTTCATTGATATGGTTCGTCTTCATCGCCATGGAGGTGCCCTCACAACCATAAGGACCAACATAGCTTCATGGATATTATTTAACCCAGGTAAGGATAAAACAATAAATCCAAATAGGAGGAACCTACATTACGACACCAATATAGCTTCAGCATGCTTAAGTTCTGCACAGCGTGCACATGTGGGGATTGGATGGCAGATCAATGTCGTGTGCTAAGCCTGCCAGTCATACTTCATGCTTATCTTCATCGTAGTTAGTCTGACGAATTCCTATAATCTAATTAGTAATTAGGTGTGGACACCTATGTTCAAGGGAGCAGAATCTTCCGATTTGGCCTTCCGTAAGGACCAAATTAAGAACAATAGCGAGGAATATTAGGAGTTAATCCACTGCTACAAATATTTCATTACTGTCATAGTTGGTATAATCACATTTTATAGTAGAAATATTTAGCATAGATGTCAACATGCGCACAGATTTGTCAAATCCACATGTATTTGCATGAGTACAACTTTTTTCTATGTCCGAAGTCTGAACTATTTTAAGTAACAGCTAATGATTTCAGTGAAAGAACTCTTTGGTTTTATTTTTTATCTTCTTGGTGTATCCGCATATTGCACCATTTTGTTGTATGAGAAGCACTATTAGAGCCTCCATATTAATTCTAGAAGAGAGTTACAAAGAATCATTGGATGTGCTAGCCAATGGAATGTAAGGCGTTACATTGTAGATTTTTGTTCGAGAGAGTCGGTTCAGTACTATAGGCATGTGGGTGACAAAAGAAATATATTAATCCAAGTGGACATTGTTTTCCTGCAGAAACGAGCTAGATCCATCTTGGATGTGACAATGAAGTGCTGAGCAAAGAAGTGTCTTGGTGGGGATGGCATGCTTGATTTGCTCTACTGTAAATTATCATGTGCCTTCTCTCCTTTTACTTACTAATTCTCTCCCTGAAGCTGGAAAGAGACCGTGACTTGCAAATTTGATCCTGTGAACCTAAAAACTTATGTTTTCTTTATAAATGTCCCAGCAGAAGCTAATGTTTGGCTGATGTAAATAATTCATAAGAGGTTTGCATCCTTCCTTTTTATTTATGTACGTTATGGATAACGGTGCTACTTATGCACATATTCAGGATGCAGTCAATATTCATCGTAAGGAGAAGTTTTTTTGAAGAGCTATCTTTTGAGCACATATTCAGGTTCGTTTGATATCTAAGCAAGGGTAAAACTGATGGTTACTACCTGATATGTCTTCTCTAAAAAATTAAAAGTATTTGATACTCTTAACTTAATTATACGTTAATATTTAACAAGCATGGGAGAGTTTGAACGTCACATTTGTAGATTCTCACTTTTTAGCTTAAGATCAAGATTCCACAAGGCCAATTGATCTGTTAAATTCTATTCAGTTCTGGTGTGGAAACTCATTGACAAAAAATGTGTATTTTAGACTTTTAGTTCCAAGTGTCAATACTAGAAAGAGAACGCTGAGTTTGATCTTCAATCAAAATGAGTAACTGTAGCATCAGGTTCTTTTAACTGAAACGTACATTTAGGTAATCATATATGTTGTACTACATCATTTGTTCAGACATCATACTTTAAGCTAATGACCCCTGTTTTCTTTGCTACACCAAACTATAAATCCTTGCCATCTGATTTCTTAAACTTCTATTCCATCATATAATGAAGCTTATATTTTCAAAAGTTGTAGGTTTGCTCCAAAGCATGGTGGGCACCTATTGGTTTGTTTGTTTCCTGTTGGATGAGTCAAACCAACTAGAGCTAAATGTTTTGGTTCAATTTCAGATGACTAAAACCGTTTTGGTTCAGTTTGCTAACTAACTGCAGATAATAAGAGATGTGGTACTGTCACTCACATTACCCTTGAATGCACATAAGCATTTTAGCTAATGTCCATATAATTTTACAGAGCCATGTTGTTCTGCAGACTGTGTGGTATATTGTGGCTTGTGGATTAGTCATCAATGACAACTACACTCATGCTGGTATCTTATCATAATCACATACAAATTGTCTTCAAAGTATAGTGCTAGCTTGTTCATTTGTTTCTTACTTATTATTTGCTATTGGACTTCTTCCTTTTTGCTCTTGCTACAGTTGTAAGTTGTGATACTAAATTTAAACTTGATGGTGCTAAAATCAAAAATGTATTCTGGGCACTGCATGTCGATATGGCACTTGTGAAATTTGGTATGAAGTTGCAAAAACTACAATACTCTTGGTAATGCAGAAAATACAAAGATTGCATGGCCTTCAACCTTAGTACGTGTGTAATATCCTGCCTCTATCGTCAATGCATTGTGTGTTAATTGTTCATTTTGTTATTTTCTTTGTAGATTCAAAAGATATATGGATGATTATATGGGTGCATGGCAAGTATACTGCAATGATGATGATGATGTTTCGGTTCATGATGAAGATGATGGATGCTTTCAGTTTTAGTTAAGATGTAGGGATGTTGATGGATGCTCTTTCAGTTTGATCTTTGTTGTCAAGAAATTATTTGGATTATGCATCACATTTCGATGATGTTCTTCCTGTAATACCAACTATTGTAATCCAACAGTTTTATACAAATATGGGTTCTTCCTCTGGCGAGTATACTTTCTTTTTCCCCTTACTTAATATACATAATTATCATCATTATGTGGAGCATTAATTTAATTGCTGGTAATAAATAAATAAATGTATATATAAAATATTATTCACATTATATATGTAAAAATAGTTGAAGCATTGCAAATTCTCGGTTGCTAAGTAACGAGATTTGTATTCCAGTACATTAACCACCAACGTATATAAGTGTTGTAAAAACCGGTTTTATTTGTTGTACCCTTGCAACGGTCTCTTTTACCAACAGCTGTACAAGTGTTGCATTATGCGCTAGCAACACTGGATAAGGCAATGGATCCCAAACCGTTGGTAAAGACACTAGCAACGCATATATGGACATTTAGATACGGAAAAGAGCGTTGCTATAGGCGGGGTCCTGTTGTAGTGAATCAGTCAGGAAGGGCGGCAGACAACGCTGTGGAAACACTGCTAAGGACCTACCACCGGATCTCTATGAGTTATACAAGTCAGATCCATAAGAAACCTATGGAGAATGCAAGAACCGAATCCAATGGATTCGAAGACATTGGGCAGAGGAATGGTTCAAGTACAGATTCATCACCAAGGAGTATGCTGAGAAGAATGCCTTAAAGGGCCCCTGGGGAGATATAATTTACAAAGGTCTTCAGCCCAAGTCGAAGTCCGAAGCTATTGCTCAAGGCTTCTACCCCTGCATGATTCGTGGACCTCAGCCTGCTAATGCCGACCCATCCTCTCTGTTATGGTGTCGTGAAGATAATCTATTGAAGCGCAACTATCAGGCTGCAAAGAACTCGGCCAAGGAAAACAAGAAGTCTTTGGGATTAGACTTCAACCCAGGCCCCTCTGCTCCACGAGCTGATGGCACACGTGAAGCTGAACCCAATCTTATTGGGCCCTTCTACAACTTAGAAGGTCTCATCACTCACATTCAGGTTCAAGGGGCAGTCGTTGACCACTCTGCAGATGACACTGATTCTGACGAAGCACCTGCACCTCCAAAGCCTGTGAAGCAACAAAAACCAAAGGCTTCAAGGCCCCCCTCTGCACCAAAGGTCTCATGGGAGAAGCCTCTAGCCACTGCACCTCCTGAAGCCAGTGTGCAGTCTAAAGATGTCTCACGCATCTCCAAGTATGCCAAGTTGGAAAAGCCCATGCAACACACTGGTCAAGCACTGACCCCTGCTGCTGTTTTGAGAAACGAGAATGACGCCATTGATCTGTCCAGCGATGACGATCTTGGCGATGACGCTCTTGAGCAGTTGATAAAGAGCAAGCAAGAGGCGGAAATCTTCAATGATCTTCCCCTCTTTGATGTGGAAATCTTATACAAGTTTATTGATGAGTGGTTTGACAACCCAGGTGTCAGTTTTGATGATCTTCAGCTTCCAATTAGCCTCAGCGTCTCCTTCCATGGAGCCATTGCTCCTGAGCTGGCTCTTGCTCAGAAAATTTTTGAGCTGAAGCATAAGATCGATTATGAAAAGGCTCAGTTCAAGAAGCACAAGGCCAAGCTCAATGTTGAAGACATTCAGAACTTCAAGGTCATGATGCATGAGCTCAAGGAGGCATTCCACAAGAAACAAGAAGAAGCAAAAGGTTCTCGTGACCGCATGAAGAATCTTGCTGCCAAATGTGTTCAAGGCTACAATGAAGCTGAAAAGCGCATGGCTTTGGGGCGACCAGGCATCGACCCCAGAATGGCTGCCAAGAAGAAGAAGAAGCCAACTGTGGCCGAACCAGAAGCATCAAGGTAGAAAGAACCTCGCATTGTCTTCCCAGCCAGTATGACAGGCTCGAAGCCTAAGGTCCCCATAGTTGCTTCAGAATGCAAGAAAACTAGAGCAGCTAAAGCCGAAGCGAGAAAGCGCAAGACCAAAGCCACCACTGATGATGCTCCCCCAACCAAGAAAAGAAAAACAAAGAAGAGAGACCGGGCTGCTTCCATAGAGCTCCTTGTTGTCGAGCCAATTTCTGTTGCTCGTCCTTCCTCTGCACATCGAGAACGTCGTTTGGTAGTTCATGAGCCTGCTTTCACAGAGGCTCCTGAAGCTGAAGAGAATCCAGCTGTTGACCCCACCACAGCTGAAGACATTGGTCCTCATGACAATGTTGAAGATGATGAAGTCCTTCCTCAAATCGGGCACAATTTGGTATCATCGCTTGTTCTCACGAACAGCGAACTCATTAGCATTGGTTGTCCATTCACGCCAATTGCTCAGGATGACTCATGGGCTAATCACCCTCAAGAATCACCTCGTGCTGAAGAAACACCAGTCACTCCCCCACCACAGGTCACCACTCCGGTGATTGACAGTGAAGACTTTGAGGCCCAACCAACTCCATCTCCACAGGCGTCGCCAGCATTTCGCAGGCTTCGCAAAGGACCTAGGCCACATGTCACATTGTCAAGTGTTCCCGAAGGAGAAGAGCGCCAATCCATCTCACGCGAAGTCTTTCCGGAAGCCTCTCCTATTGTTAACATCCCTGAATCTGAAGCCAAAGCGACTAAAGATATTCCGGCTGCATCAGCCGATGAAGAAGAACCACGTGATGAAGAATGAGTTGCTACACCCCCGTCCAACCCTGAAGTTGTTCTCGAGGAGAACGTGTCTGACCCTCCAGCTCCTGAAGTGGAGGTTACCAATACTGAGGCGGCCACCAACATCAACACTGAAGCCAATGACGTTGTCATGGCTGAAGCTAATGTGGCGCCTGAAGCTAATGTGGTGCCAGATGACGCTGCACCTGAAGCCAATGCAGCACCAGAAGCAAATCCGCTGCTGAAGCCAATGCCTCTGCTCCTGTACCTCCTCCAAGGCCACACACCATCGAGCAAGCATATGATCGTGGATAGCTTGTTACCGTCCACTGGCCAATCCTGGTTCCTCCGCCTGCTCCCGGACCTCAGTTTGCCTATCATGTGGAGCACATGCCTCAGGTCCAGAAGCCAAAGCCAAGGCTACCACGGTTTCCAGGTACTGCAACTTCACCAGGATCATTTAATCTGAATGGATTCAAGGCACACAACACATTCTTCAACAGTGCCAAGAACCCCTACACAAGGCCAAGAATCTCTTCGGACCGATTCTGGAGTTATCAGCAGCGAAGCTATTATTCATGCATCTTGTACAATCAGGGACGCATCTTCCCTCACATGCATCTTGACTGTGAAGCCATTGCTGGACTGCCATGCCTTGAAGAAGCCCTTGACTGCTTCCGTGATGCGGGTCTGCTTAATTTTGTGACTGCAAAGGAACACTGGAATGAAGAACTTCTGCTTCAATTCTATGCTACCCTCCACATTCGTGGATACAACAGGGATCCGAAGACTTGGATCCTTGAGTGGATGACAGGAGATGTTCATCATGAAGCTAAAGCTCAAGACATCATTGAGCTCACAGCCCTGCCCACTCCTGGTGAATACTATGAACCAGGTTGTCAACAACACCAGAATGCTTTGGAGAGCATTTTCCAGAAGCCAGAACCCAACATGAGTCAAATGCTGAGCATGATGAAGCCTTTGCCACGCGACGCTGAATACCCAACCGAATTCTTTGTTAAAGACCTAGAGTATCTGCCCCGCACCATTTATTATATCATCAGAAAGACTCTATGGCCTGTCAAAGGACATTCATCTGCAGCGAAGCTTGAGGAGCAATGAACACTTTGGTTTTCTATATCTTCAATGGCATAAGCTTCAATGCTCAGGAATTCTTCATCAGGCAGTTGGCTGCATCTGGCTCTGACATTTTTGGTCTGAAGTTCTACGCTCCGTGGGTAATGCGCCTTATCAAGCTTCTCTGCCTTCAACTATCAGTCGTCTGCGCGCAATCATCTTGTATTCTTGCCAGAGGTTGATCTGTCTATTGAAGCTATTTACCCAGAGCCTGCTAAGGATCCAATCTATCTTCACAACGTTGATCGTCAAAGCTTCACCCAGCACATTGAAGGAGTTCAAGCAGTCTCTCGTGTCTATCCCTTGGCTGGTAACGCACGTACCCCTCATGCCCAAACTGACGCCACTGGAAGCACCATTTCCCAAAAGCCTCAGAAGCGATCTCGTGTTCTCAATGACCGAGAGCTTCTCGTCGCGCTACATCAGAAACAGGATAATCATCATGATTGGCTTAAGCGTCAGATGCAAAGCCTCTTGGTGGACGTCAATCACATTCGCAATTTTGCCACCAAGAATGCCTTTGTTACACATGAAACCTGTCGAAGGTCCTGGAAGAGTTTGACTTTGCTCACTGCTGAAGAAGATCTTCAAGACGATGACTTCACAGAAAGATTCAAATTTGACTCCACTCCTCCATGGAATGCTCACTTGCGTAGTACTCCCTCCATCGAAGACTCTGACTATTCTTCCCCAGCTGCCACGGTGAATGCCAGAGTTATCGATGATCAAGATGATGCCACTTCACCACCTCCACCTTCAGCGCGTCTCGACACTGCACCAAGTTCTTCTGCACCACCGGATCTCAACGACGACCCTGCTGCTTCGCCTGCACCTCATGGGAACGAGTAGAAGCTCTATGTCTTCAAACCTTTTTGGTCATTACTGCCAAAAGGGGGAGAAGCATATGAGTTGATAGTCTTCAAGCGGGTCCAAATGGGTGGTTGCTTTACTTTTTGCTACTTTTGCCAAGTGCTTACAACTCTCGCTTTTGAAACATTTGGTTCGTTTTGAGTTGTAACACTTAAACTTGATGGTCGTCTGCTACCTTTTTCGACACTATGTGATGCGATGATAATTCCGCATGTGCGACGATAAATTCCGCACGAAGTCATTTTGCAGACGTCCACTTTTCATTATGCATGTCATTATCTTCATTATATCATTTCATGCATGATGAATTGTCTTCATAAGTAGAAGAGGAGCTCCGCAAGTACAACCTGCCATGTGCATTTGCATTCAAAAGCAAAATAATTATATGCACATCTTCAGGGGGAGCCTTTCTGCTACTTACGAAGACAATACTTAAAACCTTTACCATTTCACATATTTCTATCCCCGTTGAAAACTTCAACCAGTTTGTCATCAATCACCAAAAGGGGGGAGATTGTAAGTGCATCTAGTGCCACCCCTAGTTGGTTTTGGAGTATTGACGACAAACCTGGTTGAGGGACTAATGTGTTTGTGAGAATTGCAGGATAACACAGGTAGAAGTCCCTAATTGATTCGGTTTTCCTACCGGAGATGACCCCTAAAAATGTATGAAGACATTGAAGTCAAAGGTGGTATGTGAAGACATTCACATTGAAGACTATGACAAGAGAAGACATCGCGTGAAGACTATGGAGCGCGAAGACTTAGTTGTTTCAACATTCTTTTCCTTCTTTGTGGAGTCATAGGAACCACTGTACTGTTAAGTGGTGTCCAAGTGAACCAGACAGAATGACTGAAGTGATGCTTAACCAAAATCCTATGTCTTCGAGCGAAGACAATGAGAGCAAATCTTATCCAGAGCTGGATAAGTCAGCTTTGCTTGTAGCTCAAGTAAAGTTGCCGTGTGTGTTTGAAATCTGACCGTTGGAACATGTGTCAGTTCCTTAGTGACCCAGGGTCATTTCGGACAAATCAGGTCGGGTTGCCTAGTGGATATAAATATCCCACCCCCTACACCATAAATTGGTTGGCTGCTTAGAGTTAGTGCACGACTTTTGTCGTTTGAGAGCAACCCACCTCGAAGCCTTTGAGAGAGAAATCCTTGCGAGGACAAAGCCCTAAACACCCAGAGTCAAAGAGTGTTAGGCATCACATAAGTCTTCTTGTCTGTGTGATCTGAAGACTTATTACACTTGAGGACTATGAATCCTCCAGCCGGTTAGGCATCATGTTCTGAGCATCCAAGAGTCATTGTGGATCGCCGGTGAACGAAGTCTGTGAAGGTTTGGAGTCTACCTTGAAGACTTACCAGAGTAATTGGGCGAGGACTGGGTGTCCTTATCTCAAGGGGAATAAGGTGAAGACGCGGTCTTTTGAGTTGAATCTCAGCCTCCCTTACCAGACGTACAGTTGTCACAGCAGCTGGAACTGGTCCAACAAATCATTGTCTTCAACGAGCCACTGGTTCTATCCTTTCCATCTCTTTATTTATAGTCAGTCCTTGTGAAGTCATTGCCTGTTTGCATTATCTATTTGTCTTCACTGTGTGACTGCTTGTTCTGATTGGCTTCATACTATCTTCCATCCTGATCTATACTGCCTAGCTGCTATTAGTCTTTGTGCTTTCATTTCATTGAATACTTGACTATGGCTTGCTTAGTGTAGTCTACCTTCCACTGCATGGTAATAGGTTTATTTTTATCGTTTGTCTTTGAAACTTCCATGTTTTGAAGACTTACATAAAAATCGCCTATTCACCCCCCCTCTAGTCGATCACTAGCACTTTCAGTGTTCAGTCGGATGTGCAGCGGGCAGCGCAGTACTATTCCATTTGACAGCTACAAATAAACCAGGACAGTTCCCGTTACGTCTTTAATGCGGACGAGCGAGAGGGTAGCTGTTCCTGAAACGTTGAACGCTCACTGATTCCTCCTTCAATTAGCATCCTGAATGCACGAGGGAAGTAATGGGAGGAGGAGGGGGAGAAGAGGCAGCATGATGTGAATGCAATGCAGTTTGCACTCATATAAAGGCGCCCCTCCATTCCAATGCATCTACCACATCATACGCACCTAAGAACCTACACTAAGAGAAAAAGTTCTCACTCCAGACCCATGGCGGCGATGCACGCGATTGGCCAGTGGCGGTGCCAGATGGTCCACGACGCCGGCCTGCGGCATGGCACCGAGGATCGTCTCCAGAGGGTGTTGGCGACCCGTTGGTTCATGGCCATCGTCGGCGCGAGCTACGACTCTCAGTTGGACAACATGATCGTTGCCACCATCAACAGGTTCACCGTTGTCAAGAAGCTTGCGGACGACATCACCATACTCCTCCAGCCCACGCGCCCGGGCTCCTCATTGACTGCCACCCTAATCGGCCTCCATGGCGAGAACCTCATTCAAGCACTGATGGCCCATGTGACATCCCACTGACGCAACAAAGAATGTCCACCTGGAGGTCGTGCTCGCCGCGAGGCTCCTCGCCCTGCAAGAATTTGTCGACGTACACATCCACATGTACGAGGAAGTCATGTACATAGGTATCTACAAGGCCGGTGAGGACGCTACGACATTGGCCTTCGTCAACCGGCTGGAAGCCTTGGATGCCTTTGTTGAGAAGCACCTTGACCTCGCCACAAAAGCCGCCACTCCTAAGCCGCTGGTCGGTGGCCCGGTGCACTGAGTCGAGGAGGATGAGGTCTTATGTTGATGGATGCATCTTTCTTCTTGCCTCCTATAACCACCACTGCGATCACATCATCGTGGCCTTAATTCTTATTGTGCTATTGCATTCTCGTTCAAAACAATACAGAGATGTGCGATCCCTTTGCTCACATTTGGAGGCAATTATATGCATCACTGTAACTAGTACTCCATCCGTTAATTTATAAGTTGTGCTTAACTTTTCCATCAACTTCCTAATTTAAGTTTGATGCTTGACCCGACCTATGGACTACCCCTAAATTCAAAAACTGTGACCGATCCTATAAATTGAAAACTACTCGTACAACACGCCTGTCATGTTCGCAAGTTCAAAATGATGAACTGGAACACGTACATGAAGCATGTCCCTTCCCCGTCGCATACCACACTATCATTCTGCCCCCTCGGTCAACGCACATTGGCTAGGCTTTATATCACTACAACATGTGGGACCGCATGTGAAGAAACCGATGATGCCCCAACCTAGCTACTACCCTGCTTATATAGCGGGAAAAGACCTACCCTAGCATTTCCAATCCTTATTTCTATCTATAGGTCATGCCAAGGAGCAAAACCAAATGTTACAATTTATACATGTTTCTCTACTGCCATAAAACACTCAGTTGGTGATGGTGGTGTGTCTTCCATCCGTCATTTCTGACCATTAGATCTGCATCTAATGGCTGTGAGGTAAGTTGTGGCATTTTTGCAAGAGTGGCCCACTTCTCTGCTCCAATTTATAGAAAACCCCTGATTATCTTGAAAGCAACCACATCCCTCCCTCACCTCATCAAAATAGCCTAAGAAATATATTTTGAGTGAAAAGTAATATATTTTTAGTGCTATATATGTATATCAAAAGCAAAGTAATTTGGTGTCAGATGGGACTCATTGATTGAGTAGGAACACTCTGTACTACTCCTACAACGAAGTTTGTACTACTAGGTATGTGCACAACACAACATCGTAGGAAAAAAAGGGAAGATCTTGTTTTGGGTGATTTATCTTTTTTTTGAGTCAACGTAGTGTGAATAATATGATGTGTGGGGCATCCACAAAGCCATGTGGCACGTCTGGAGGTCTTATTTAGAGCTTCTTGTGTGGATCGATCACACTACCGTGCTTCTCGTTCGAGAAGAACGTCTATGGGTACTTATAGTTAATCCTTTAGACTTCTGCGCGAAGACTTCGATATCATTAATGATGGTTCCTCACCTGAACTCAGTAGTGTTTTGTTGTAAGACTACTATGTGGTCATGCTTATTCGGGACAGCATGTTCACATGTGTGTAGCAGAACCAGCTCATGTTTTGGAGCTTGCTATCGTAGTTCATCTCTCGAGAATCTCGCAACGTCATCTCGTCGATTTGTGTTGCAACCTTTCTTTTTAGGACATGCTGAGTCTGAAGCATCTTACCACCAACCAGATCTGAATCTTAGGCAGATATGATGGTTGGAATTCTCCGTAGATCTACGATGTAGTTTCCGGTAAAGTGGATGCACCTGGTTGGAAGATCTATTATTGCAGTATCTTGATTCAGAAATTTGACCATCTTCTCCATGAGGATTTCGTGCGACTTATTTTAGAAGTTGTTCCTTACGGATTCTTGTTCTCCCAGATTCTTCAGTTATGCTATAACCATTCAAATTGTATATTCACTCTGTTGGGCTTTCCCCCAATTACCAGAATCATTCCCAGTATTTGCATTTTGTTCCCAGCTTGCACCGCCATTGTGCCATTTTTTCTATGGTCTGCCTTCTCACTAACTGTTATTCAGGATAATCTTCAAAAGTGGGCTTACCATGCGTCCCATCCATTTCTGATGATAAGCAAAAAGCATCTAGTGCGTTGTCTTCAACAAGGTAGTCCACATCATCCATTCCAGTCTGAGTGTGCCATTCTTCCAAACTCCTTCAAACGACCAATTGAGATTTGCCTTATGCTGGTATAGAGTTTCAATGATCTAGATATCAAAAGTAGTTCTTTTTTCCACTTAAGGGAATAATTCTACGAGTCACCTTCCCTGAGGTGCCTCATTATGGCATCAGGGAAATTAGCTCCTTGCTACCTTGACCCTGCCCACCATCTTCTTTAAGCATGGAATGGTTGCTACCAATTTGAACCCTTGTCATCTACTTCTTCCATTGCTCCTGGTGTGTGTTTTGTGTATCAACTCAAGAGGTGTTCTTACGTCTCAATTTGTGAGTTGATATTGAGTGCTCGATCTTCGAGGAGATCATTTTGTGTAGAGTTTTCTTTTGTCGTCATCGTGTTGGATAAAGATCTCAAAAGCAAGGACGCCAAGATCAATTTGAAGAAATGAATCAACATCTTCGCGAAGGGCAAATGGATCATGAAGATTGTGATAGTTTTGTGACCCCCTTTCCTCTTACCTCACATCTTGAATCTCGGGGGTGAGTTGTCACATCCCTAGCCTTGCTATGCACTTGGACTAACTTGGTTGTTGCATCATGTCTAAATTTATTTGAAACTTGAAATGGGGGTGATCAAGCCCTAGCACTTTGAAATCCAAATAGGTCCAGCTTAAAAGGAATGCATTCAATGAACCCAAAATGCTTCCATCAATGTTTGATAATTTTGGCAAGGCTTTGGGTCCAAACCAAAAATAGTGAACATTTTTGTGGAATATTTTGGGCATTGAATTTAAATCATTATTGTATTTGAATTTGGAAATATACTCATAATATGTAAAGTATATATCTCCAAATAATCTGAAACATTTTATTTGCATATGGATAATCCCATTGTGCAATATAAAAATATTCAGAGGAATGTTGTCACTGTTTTCAATTTGTTTGGAGTTTTAAATAGTGGCAAAATGAATAAATAAAAACAAAACAGTAATAAAACAGAGCAGAGAAAACTTACCTGGCACTTTTGGCGCAACACAATGCACCCCGGCCCACCAACGCTGCCAGACATCTCCATCCTCTTGCTAGAAGGCAGAGGAGAAGCGAAGCACGCCCCCATGCGGGCGTGCCACGCCGGGAGCAGCCTGCCTGCCTCCCCAGCTCTCTAGTCGCGCCACCGGGCTGCCAGGAACCCCTCCGCCTCTTCCCCTCTCTCTGTTTCCTCCCTCTCTCCCTAGTGTTCGCGCGCGCAGCCACCGAGCGTCTCGCAGCGCGCCGACAAGCACCACCACGGCCACCGGCCTCCACACATCTCTCCGACGCGCCAAGAATCTCCGCCATCGACCTCTACGCCGTATCCGCCAACCCATGTGAGTGGAGGTACCCTGCAGCGTCGTCCCCGACCTCATCTTCAACCTCTGGCCACCAGCAACCTCACCGTGGATTCGCGAGCTTCATACCCTCCCCGGCCTCGCCATTGCCTCTGCTGGATTCGCCGTGAGCCCCTTCCCCTTTTCCCTCTCCCCTTGCGCTCGTCCGTGCCCTCTAACCGCCGTGGCCATCAGAGCCGATAGCTCCTCGCCACCGGCCATGTCGCCACCGCAGCTACGGCCATGCAAGCATGTGTCCGAGCTCACCATTGAACTCACTGCACTCCCACGAGTTGAACACGACCATCCACGGGTCCTCCCATGCCCCGCATCGCCCACACTGCTATTAGCCGAACTCTGGCCTCCACCTCGCTCGCTGCCGGCGCTGCTCTCGGCCACCCCGCAGCCTCTCGTCCGGTCCTTTGGATGCGGACGAGGAAGAGCTCTTCCTCGGTGCCCTCAGCACGCCAAACCACCGCCCGTAGCTCAAATCCGAGCCGCGTCACCCTTCGGTTTGGTCATCGTCGGCCAAACTCCGGCGAAGTCGACATGGCGCTGTCATTAGCCACTGATGACCCTGCTATTTGACCCCCTATCCCACTGGCATATGGGCCCCATGGACTAATTAACCCCGGGATTTATTCCCTTTTTAGTTTAGATTAATCCAGCCGTCCCCACCTATCAGTTTGACCCTGCCTCGTCAACGTTGACCTGGCCCTACTAGTCAACCTCTGTTCCTGCCCTGTTACACTGACGTGTGAGACCCACAGGTCAGGTTTGACAAGGAACGGTCTGTTGACTAGATGATGTCAGCATGACATGTTGCTGATGCAGTAATGTTTTTCTGGCATTTCAAATAAATCAGAAATGATTTATTTATTTCATAAAATATCCAAAACTTCTAAAATTCATAGAAAATAAACCATAACTCCAAATGAAATAATTTATATATGAAAAATTATGAGAAAAATACAATCTATCCATTGGTACTGGTTTCATGCATGTTCAAGCAACTTTTACCTACTGTATAAGTTAAATCAAATAAATGGCATTTAACTAACCACTTATGGAGTTTTATTTTGAACCTTGAGTTCAAACCAACTTCATTTAACTTGTTTCTAGTTACATTAGCTCAATAAACAACATATTGCCATGTCATTATCATGCACCGTATTGTTGCAATGCATTGATTGTGTTCCTTCTCTATTTGCTGGTATTTGTTCCCTCTTAGTGGACGTAGTTCCGATGATGAGTTCGATGACACTGATGAAGAGTTTTACTATCTTCAGAAGTGTCAGGCAAGCAAAACCCCCTTGATCATTCCGATACAATCCCACTCTCTCGCTCCTGCTCTCTTTTACTTCATTAGGACAGCAACGATTCAACTGTTACATGTTGCGGTAGTTGAACCCCTTTCCTCTACATGACTTGTCATTGCCACAGTAAATAGTTGAAACCCACTAGCATGAGTAGGAGTTGTTTGAGCCCTGATGTGCCTAATCATTCATGCTTGTTTGTCAAGCCTGATACTGCTTAGAGTTGAGTCAGGTCTGATTCATCGGGGATGAATTGGAATGGTGATGAACATGTCCTACTGTGTGTGAGCCAAGTGTGCGAACATGGTTTGGTGAAGGTATCGATGAGAGGCCATGTAGGAGTACATGGTGGGTTGTTTCATTGGAACAGTCCTTAGGAACTAAGATCTATGTATGTGATCTAATATCAGCTACTACCACGCGTTAGGCCCGAAACCAATGGACCCTCTCGACTTATTAACCGCCCTTGTCCTCTGTCCAGCAGTTGCAAGTAGTTTCTGGTGTTTGTAGTATGCTGGAGGCTGTGCGCAACACTGATCCGAGGGGTAGGCTGTGATGCGGTAGGCACGTGGCACGGTGTCCCGGGACGCCCGTTTGGTGCCTCTGGAACCCTGCACACATCATTCGGGGCCATAGTGGAAACCTTGGCCGGACTCCCTGCTGATGGAACCTGAATAGGCGACAGACCTGGACTAGGGACTTGTGTGGTTAGTTAGGTTGTGGCCGACACCCTCGCTGGGCTTCCACTTGAAGATTGCCGAGTACATGTCGTGTAAACGACGATAAGTGGTGAGAGCGTGTGTGAAGAAGTACACCCCTGCAGGGTTATCAAACTATTTGAATAGCCGCATCCGTGGTAATGGACTACTTGGTTGCTTATGCAGTTCATAGACAAGTGAATGTGGATACTCAATAAGCGTGAGTGCTATGGATGGCCTTCTCGTAGGGAGACGGGAGCAGATCCATAGTAGTGTATTGATATGGTGAATATGTGGACTCTTGTGCGCCACCTCAAAAGAGTTACCAGTAGTCGTAGTACAGGATAGCCACTGAGTCAAAGCTGGCTTGCTGCAGTTAAACCCCACCATCCCTTTGTTGATACTGATGCATATGTAGCTAGTTCTTATGTAAGTTTTGATGGGTACATTTGTACTCACATTTGCTTAATTTATGTTTTTGCAGAGAGACTTCAGTCTCACTAGTAGTTCCGCGTGGACTTGAACGTTTAGCTTGTTACCTCAGCTATGGTCTTGTACCCTTGGAGGGTCTTGTAGATAGAAAGGCTTCTCAGCCTTTTTCATTATAGTTGTCTGTACTCGGACATGTTATGCTTCCGTTGCTTGTATTCTCTGTATGTTGGGTCACGTGACCCATGATTGTAATTCGTGTTGTATGACACTTTCAAGCCTTTGAATAAATACTCTAAGTCGTAGAGTTTTGTTGTGATGCCATGTTGTATTTGCACATATCGAGCATACTGTGTGTATGATTTTGAAATGCTTTGTATGTGTGGGATCCGACAATCTAGTTGTTTATTCTTGGTAGCCTCTCTTATAGGGAAATGTCTCCTAGTGCTTCCACTGAGCCATGGTAGATTGCTACTGCTCCGGAACACTTAGGCTGGCCGGCATGTGTCCTTCTTCGTTCTTGTGTCTGTCCCTTCGGGGAAATGTCATGCGTTGTTCCTTTAAGTCCTTGTAGCTTTCTACGACTTGGGTTCATACGTTGATGAATGACATGTTCATTGTTGGGTCATGTATGTCTATCCCTATAAGTTAGTGCCACTTTGGATTCACGACTAGTCATGTCGCCCCAGGTTCTTTGTCATATGGATGCTAGAGACACTATCATATACGTGAGCCAAAAGGCGCAAACGGTCCCAGGCCAGGTAAGGTGGCACCCGTGGGAATACCATGCATGTGGCCGGAAAGTGATATGATGTGTTACATGCTAAATTGGTGTGCCTTAGGATCGGGGTCCTGACAGGGAGAGCTCAACTTTCAAACTGAGAAGATTGGGTTTGATGTGGTTGATCTCCCCCTGCTGTACAATGGGATTCTTGGACGACTAGCCCTGGCCAAGTTCATGGCAGCATCCCACTATGCTTACAACAACCTGAAAATGCCTGGGCCATTGGAAGTCCTCACAATCCTGTTAGATGAGAAGGATGCAATTATTTGTGTGGATAAGATGTATCGGGATGCAGTCGCAGAAGAAGCTGCGGCAGCAGCAGCTCCCGCCAAGGAGAGCAAAGAAAGAAGATGGATTGTAGCACCTCTAGCAAGGAGTCTGGGAAGCGTTCCCCCTCCGAGTGCATGACACCCGTTGACGACGTGCCGAAGTGTTCCAATAGCAAGAGAGCCAAGGTTAGTGCACCCCAAGTGAAGAAGGTCTTTCCAGGGCTGGCTGGCGTTGATGGTACTTTCACTATCAGCACCACCCTTGATGACAAATAGGAAGGCACACTCATTGCCTTCCCGCGGGGCGAATATCGATGTGTTTGCTTGGCAACCGTCTGATATCCCCGGTGCTCCCAGAGAGGTAATTGAGCACCACCTTGCTGTCTGCCCGCATGTCTGACCCGTTGATACGTCTCCGTCGTATCTACTTTTCCAAACACTTTTGCCCTTGTTTTGGACTATAACTTACATGATTTGAATGGAACTAACCCGGATTGACGCTGTTTTCAGCAAAGTTGCCATGGTATTATTTATGTGCACAAACAAAAGTTCTCGGAATGACTTGCAACTCCATGGAGATTTTTTGGAAATAATAAAAAATACTGGCAAAGAATCAAGGCCAGGGGGCCCACACCCTAGCCACAAGGGTGGGTGGCGCTCCTGCCCCCCTGGGCTCGCCCCGTACCTCGTGGGCCACCCGGAGCTCCACCGACCTCAACTCTAACTCCATATATTTGTGTTCGGGGAGAAAAAAATCAAGGAGGAAGATTCATCGCGTTTTATGATACGGAGCCGCCGCCAAGCCATAAACTCTCTCGGGAGGGCTGATCTGGAGTCCGTTCGGGGCTCCGAAGAGGGGAATCCGTCGCCGTCGTCATCATCAACCATCCACCATCACCAATTTCATGATTCTCACCGCCGTGCGTGAGTAATTCCATCATAGGTTTGCTGGACGGTGATAGGTTGGATGAGATTTATCATGTAATCGAGTTAGTTTTGTTATGGTTTGATCCCTAGTATCCACTATGTTCTGAGATTGATGTTGCTATGACTTTGCTATGCTTAATGCTTGTCACTAGGGCCCGAGTGCCATGATTTCAGATCTGAACCTATTATGTTTTCATGATTATATGTGAGTTCTTGATCCTATCTTGCAAGTCTATAGTCACCTACTATGTGCTATGATCCGGCAACCCCAAAGTGACAATAATCGGGACCACTCCCGGTGATGACCGTAGTTTGAGGAGTTCATGTATTCACTATGTGTTAATGCTTTGGTCTTGTACTCTATAAAACGAGGCCTTAATGTCCCTTAGTTTCCATTAGGACCCCGCTGTCACGGGAGGGTAGGACAAAAGATGTCATGCAAGTTCTTTTCCATAAGCACGTATGACTATATTCGGAATACATGTCTACATTACATTGATGAATTGGATCTAGTTCTGTGTCACCCGTTGTTATGACTGTTACATGATGAACCACATCCGGCATAATTCTCCATCACTGATCCATTGCCTACGAGCTTTCCATATTTTGTTCTTTGCTTATTTACTTTTATGTTGCTATTGTTATCATCACTATAAAACACCAAAAATATTACTTTTGCCACTGTTACCTTTTGCCACCGTTACCACTACTTTCATATTACTATGCTATTAAATACCTTGCTGCAGTTATTAAGTTATCCAGGTATGGTTGAATTGAAAACTCAGCTACTAATACTTGAGAATATTCTTTGGCTCCCCTTGTGTCGAATCAATAAATTTGGGTTGAATACTCTACCCTCGAAAACTGTTGCGATCCCCTATACTTGTGGGTTATCAAGACTATTTTCTGGCGCCGTTGCAGGGAGCATAGATCTATTCTTTGAGTCACTTGGGATTTATATCTGCTGGTCACTATGAAGAACTTGAAAGATGTGACAACAAAAATTTATCCCTCAACTACGAGGGGAGGTAAGGAACTGCCATCGAGCTCTGCACTTGATTCACCTTCTTTTTTGAGTAAGCTTGCGACTCCTAAACCTGCTTCTGCTATTAATTCTGATATGTCACATATTATTGATGATGTCACTTCTGCTATGCATGATACTTATGATGAAACTACTTCTATGCTTGATACTACTGTGCCACTTGGTGAATTTCTTGATGAACAACTTGCTAGGGCTAGAGAAAATGAAATTATTGATACTGATAATATTGATGAAAGTGATGATGAAGGCTCTCCTAATAAATATGAATTGCTTGTTGTGCCTGAGGGCTATGTTATGGATGAAGAAACTAACAGAGACTTTCTTGCATGCAATGATAGAATTGATTTTAAGAAATTATTAGCTAAGCTTAAACAAAAAACTCTGAATGCTAGAATGAAATATGATCCTTCTTATGCTACTTCACCTCTTTTTGTTACTGATAAGGATTATGAATTCTCTATTGATCCAGATATAATTAATTTGGTTGAATCTGATCCTTTTTATGGCTATGAATCTGAAACTGTTGTGGCACATCTTACTAAATTAAATGATATAGCCACCCTGTTCACTATTGATGAGAGAACTCGCTACTTTTATATTCTTAAAATATTTCCGTTCTCATCAAAGGGTGATGCTAAGATATGGTTTAGTTCTCTTGATCCTGGTTGTGTGCGTAGTCCCCGGGATATGATTTATTACTTCTCTGCTAAATATTTCCCTGCTCATAAGAAACAAGCTGCCTTAAGGGATATATATAATTTTGTGCAAATTGAAGAAGAGAGTGTCCCACAAGCTTGGGGGAGGCTTCTCCAATTACTTAATGCTTTGCCTGATCATCCTCTTAAGAAAAATGAAATACTTGATATCTTTTATAATGGACTAACCGATGCTTCCAGAGACCACCTGGATAGTTGTGTTGGTTCTGTTTTCAGGGAAAGAACACCAGATGAAGCTGAAATTCTATTGAATAATATGTTGACAAATGAAAATAATTGGACACTTCCTGAGCCAGCTCCCAAGCCTATTCCTAAACCAACTCCGAAGAAAAGGGGTGTTCTATTTCTCAGTCCTGAAGATATGCAAGAGGCAAAGAAATCCATGAAAAAGGGTATTAAAGCATAAGATGTTAAGAATTTACCTCCTATTGAAGAAATACATGGTCTTAATTTACCGCCTGTTGAGGAAATATATGGTTTTAATCCATCACCTATTGAAGAAACACATGGTCTTGATAACCCGACACAGGTAGTAAAGGTAAATTCTCTCTATAGATATGATAAAGCTGAAATCCCTCCTACTAAGTTTGCTAGCCAATGTTTGGATGAGTTTGATAACTTTATGGCTAAGCAAGAAGACTTCAATGCTTATTTTGGTAGACAATTGAAACAAAATGCTTATATGATTGAACACTTGGGTGATTATATGTCTAGAGTTAAAGGTGAACTTAAACTCATTAGTAAACATGCTTCTATGGTTACCACTCAAGTACAACAAGTACTTAAAGCTCATAATGATTTTCTCAATAAATTAAATGGTAAGAAAAATGATAATGCTGTTATAGTTATGACTAGAGGTGGTAAAATGACACAGGAACCTTTGTATCCTGAGGGCCATCCTAAGAGAATTGAGCAAGATTCTCAGAGAAATGATATTAATGCACCTACTCCTTCTAAGAGGAAGAAAAAGAAAAATGATAGGAATTTGCATGCTTCTAGTGAACATGTTATTAACACACCTGAGAATCTCAATGATATCTCTATTTCTGCTACTGAAACACAATTTGATAATGAACATGAAACTAGTGATAATGTTCATGTTGATGCTCAACCTAGCAATGATAATGATGTAGAAGCTGAACCTGCTGTTGATCTTGATAACACACAATCAAAGAATCAACATTATGATAAAAGAGACTTTGTTGCTAGGAAACACGGTAAAGAAAAAGAGCCTTGGGTTCAGAAACGCATGCCTTTTCCTCCTAAGCCATCCAAGAAAAAGGATAGTGAGGATTTTGAGCGCTTTGCTGAAATGATTAGACCTATATTTTTGCGTATGCGTTTGACTGATATGCTTAAAATGAATCCTTATGCTAAATATATGAAAGATATAGTTACTAATAAAAGGAAGATACCGGAAGCTGAAATTTGCACCATGCTTGCTAATTACACTTTTAAGGGTGGAATACCAAAGAAACTTGGAGATCCAGGAGTACCAACTATACCATGCTCCACTTAAAGAAGCTATGTTAAAACTGCTTTATGTGATCTTGGAGCCGGTGTTAGTGTTATGCCTCTCTCTTTATATCGTAGACTTGATTTGAATAAGTTGACACCTACTGAAATATCTTTACAAATGGCTGATAAATCAAGTGCTATACATGTCGGTATTTGTGAGGATGTGCATGTTGTGGTTCCAAATGTTACTATTTTAACGGACTTTGTTATTCTTGATATTCCCGAGGACGATAGTATGTCTATTATTCTTAGAAGACCCTTTTTGAATACTGAAGGGGCTGTTATTGCTTGCAACAAAGGCAATGTCACTTTTCATGTTAATGGTAATGAGCATATGGTACACTTTCCGAGGAAACAACCTCAAGTCCACAGTATCAATTCTATTGGAAAAATTCCATTGATTATTTTTGGAGGTTTTGAATTTCCTCTTCCTACTGTCAAGAAGAAATATGATATTCTTATTGTTGGGGACGTGCATATCCCTGTTAAGGTAACATAGTGTCATTCGAAATTTCTCCGGTTTCATATTACTCGAAATGAGTTTGTTAACAAGACTTGATCAACCTTGTTAGTGGATTCCTTTTGATGAGCATGAGATGGATGAAGTTAGAAAGCACAACCTTCTCTACCCTCCTTTTACTTTCTGTTATTTAGTTGAAATAAAGTAAAAATAGTACTTTCTGTCAGTTTTCCGAATTATCCGTGCAATATAAAAATACCCCAAAAATAAAAGTTCTCCAAATGCTCTGCCAATTTAATATGATTTTTTCTGTAATATTTGAGAATATCTGGCACTGAGAACACAACAGTGGGAGCTGGCACCTGGCCACGAGGGTCCAGGGCGCGCCCACCCCCTGGGCGCGCCCCCTACCTCGTGGGCCCATGATGGCTCCCCTCCAGTTATTCCTGCACCCACACACTTCTTCTTCCTCCCCAAAAAATCACCATCCAGCTCAAGCACGAGTTCTAGCTCATTTTGCTGGGATTTTTGATCTCCTTTCTCAAAGCATCTCTCACAAAACTGCTTTGGGGGATTGTTCCTTGGTATGTGACTCCTCCATTGGTCCAATTAGTTTTTGTTCTAGTACTTTATTCATTGCAAATTTGTGCTGCCTAGGTGACCATGTTCTTGAGCTTGCATGTCAAATTTATATGGTTCCAAGTAGTTGTAATGCATGATATAGGTCCTAGGCACTTGTAGGAGTAGTTGCTATCAATTTTGTTGAGCTTGGTTCACTTTTATTTGAAGTTACTAAAAATTTCAGAATTTTTTAGAAAATAATGAAGAGACTTTTGAGGGGCTCATCGATCCGAAGCTCGAAGGAAAAGCAAAATGAAGAAGCAGAGAGGCCCAAATATAATCTGCCTCACACCGCAGAGGTTCGGCCGTGTGAATGGCCTTCCGATGATTTTTTGAGAGCAGCCGGGATTTATGATGATTTTTATGAATTGACTAAGAATGCAAGCCTCACCGACTTACTCCGTGACCAACGCGAATAGTATCTCTTACTCACCAATACTTTTGTGCAAAACTTCCACTATTATCCTAGGGAATCACCTCCTTGAGTAAAGTTTCATTTATATGATGTGGTTAAGAAGATGTCACTATATGAATTTTGCAGGGTTTGCAAAATACCTTTCGAGGGTAGCTTATAGGAACCACATCATAGAGATGTGGACGGGTTTATTGACACTATTACTGTAGGGGAAACTAGGAAAGTTTCCGATGCAAGAATCACTAGCATACATTTTCCTATTTTACGCTACTTTGCAATATTTGCTAGTTGTTGCTTAATTGGTCGTGGAAACTGTGGAAACCTTAGTGTTCCTGATATTATTATTTTGTTCCATGGTTTATTACGTGACGACTCTTTTAGTATGGGCGGTATTATTGCCAAATGGTTAAGTCTGAACCATACAAAGGGCCCCATCTTTGGAGGTGTCTATGTTTCACGCCTTGCTGCATACTATAACATACCTATTAGGCTCTATGAAAAGGAATAAAAATTGATGCCTACTGTTTATTTAGATTATAAGAGTATGGTAGCACATGATTTTATTGTTAAGAATAGGGAAAATGAGCTTAAATACACATTGTTCTTTGATAAACATCATCCTGAGACTATTACCCTGCCTGCTCCTTCCTTGTTTGATTTATCTGCAGGCAAGTACCTTGTTTCGTTGGAGGCCATTCACGCCTACCATCAGCTGCAGCGCCAGAGCCGGAACCACAATTTGATCCTCCACGACAGTCTGATTACCGGTGGGATCCAGAGGTGATTGCCAGCCAGTGGCAATCTGACTATCCATCACAGTACAACCCCAACTACAACTTTGGATATCCGCCAGGCCATCCGTGGCAATAAACCCACTTAGGCCAAAAGCCTAAGCTTGGGGGAGTACGTATTTCTCACTGACATTACATTCATGTTCACACACTCATTGCTAGATATCGGTGCTCATAATGTTTCACTGTAATATCCATGTTAGTTTATTTTCTCTTTTTCTTCTTTCTTCTTGTGTGTTTGAAATAAACCTTAAGAAAAATAAAAAATTAGTTGTAGTTTTTAGCTAGTTTTAATTTCCATGCTTGCAGTGGTAATTAAAAAGAAAACCCAAAAAGATTTCCTGTTCTTCTTTTGCTTGTTGGGAGCTTTCCCGTGTAAATAGTTTTATTTATTTTCTTTTCTTTGGGGGTTGATAGGAGAAGACCATAATTAAATTGTTAAAGGGGTTATTATATGCATTACTGTTGATTACAGTGAAACATTATGAGTGGCTTGTTGTGATGTGGTATGATAGGGTATGATAGGGTGGTATCCTCTTTTGAACGATTCGAGTGGCTTGACTTGGCACATGTTCACGCATGTAGTTCAAACAAAATAAACATAGCCTCTATGATATTTATGTTAATGGTGCATTATATCCTACTCATGCTTGCATTCGGTGTTGATTAATTTTAATGCATGTTCATGACTGTTGTCGCTCTCTAGCTGGTCGCTTCCCAGTCTTTTCTAGCCTTCACCTATACTAAGCAGGAATACTTCTTGTGCATCCAATTCCATAAACCCCAAAGTTGTTCCACATGAGTCCACCATACCTACCTATATACGGTATCTACATGCCGTTCCAAGTAAATTTGTATGTGCCAAACTCTAAACCTTCAAATAAACATTCTGTTTTGTATGCTCGAATAGCTCATGTATCAACTAGGGCTGTCCGTATCTTCCATGTTAGGCGGGTTATTCTTAAGAGGAGTGGACTCCGCTCCTCACTCACGAGAAAATGGCTGGTCACCGGGATGCCCAGTCCCATGCTTTATGCAAATCAAATCAAAATAATTGCAAACAAAACTCCCCCGGGACTGTTGTTAGTTGGAGGCACTCGTTGTTTCGAGCAAGCCATGGATTGATGCTTGTTGGTGGAGGGGGAGTATAAACTTTACCATTCTATTTGGGAACCGCCTATAATGTGTGTAGCATGGAAGATATCGCCATCTCTTGGTTGTTATGTTGACAATGAAAGTATACCGCTCAAAATATTATTCACCTCTATTTCAAAATCGAGCTCTGGCACCTCTACAAATCCCTACTTCCCTCTGCGAAGGGCCTATCTATTTACTTTTATGTTGAGTCATCGCCCTCTTATTCAAAAGCACCAGTTGGAGAGCACCATTGTAATTTACATTCATTGATGTTAGTTTACATTGAGTATGACTTGACTAGATCTCTTTTACCATGAATTACAATTTCTAGTCAGTCCTTGATCTTTAAAGGTGCTCTGCATTTATGAGTAAACATGACACCTAAGTATTATTGTGAATGTGGTTAGTTCATAATCCTTGCTGAAAGCTTGAATGCTGGCTTTACATATTTACAACAACAAGAGCAAACAGAGTTTGTAAAAGTTTTTCTTTATCACTTTCAGTTTGTCAACTGAATTGATTGAGGACAAGCAAAGGTTTAAGCTTGGGGAGTTGATACGTCTCCGTCGTATTTACTTTTCCAAAAACTTTTGCCCTTGTTTTGGACTCTAACTTGCATGATTTGAGTGGAACTAACCCGGACTGACGCTGTTTTCAGCAGAACTGTCATGGTGTTATTTATGTGCAGAAACAAAAGTTCTTGGAATGACCTGAAACTCCACAGAGATTATTTTTGGAAATAATAAAAAATACTGGCAAAGAATCAAGGCCAGGGGGCCGACACCATAGCCACAAGGGTGGGGGGGCGCCCCCCTGCATCGTGGGCCCCCTGGAGCTCCATCAACCTCAACTCAAACTCCATATATTCGTGTTCGGGGAGAAAAAAATCAAGGAGAAAGATTCATCATGTTTTACGATACGGAGCCGCCGCCAAGCCCAAAACTCTCTCGGGAGGGCTGATCTGGTGTACGTTCGGGGCTCCGGAGAGGGGAATCTGTCACCGTCGTCATCATCAGCCATCCTCCATCACCAATTTCATGATGCTCACCGCCGTGCGTGAGTAATTCCATCGTAGGCTTGCTGGACAGTGATGGGTTGGATGAGATTTATCATGTAATCGAGTTAGTTTTGTTATGGTTTGATCCGTAGTATCCACCATGTTCTGATATTGATGTTGCTATGACTTTGCTATGCTTAATGCTTGTCACTCGGGCCCGAGTGCCATGATTTCAAATCTGAACCCTATTATGTTTTCATGAATATATGCAAGTTCTTGATCCTACCTTGCAAGTCTATAGTCACCTACTATGTGTTTTGATCCGGCAACCCCGAAGTAACAATAATCGTGACCACTCCCGGTGATGACCGTAGTTTGAGAAGTTCATGTATTCACTATGTGTTAATGGTTTTGTCCGGTACTCTATTAAAAGGAGGCCTTAATATCCCTTAGTTTTCATTAGGACCCCACTGCAACGGGAGGGTAGCACAAAATATGTCATGCAAGTTCTTTTCCATAAGCACGTATAACTATATTCGGAATACATGCCTACATTACATTGCTGAATTGGAGCTAGTTCTGTGTCACCCTATGTTATGACTATTACATGATGAACCACGTCCAGCATAATTCTCCATCACTGATCCATTGCCTACAAGCTTTCCATATATTGTTCTTCGCTTATTTAGTTTTCCATTGCTATTGTTATCATCACTATAAAACACCAAAAATATTACTTTTGCTACCGTTACCTTTTGGCACCGTTACCACCACTATCATATTACTTTGCTACTAAATACCTTGCTGCAGTTATTAAGTTATCCAGGTGTGGTTGAATGGACCACTCGGCTGCTAATACTTGAGAATATTCTTTGGCACCCCTTGTGTCGAATCAATAAATTTGGGTTGAATACTCTACCCTCAAAAACTGTTGCGATCCCCTATACTTGTGGGTTATCACCCGTCAAGCAGAAAGTACGAAAACAGGCCTTGGAGAGGCAGTAGTTCATTGCCGAAGAGATCAAGAAGATAGAGGCAGCTGGTTTGGTCAGAGGAGTACTACATCCTACATGGTTAGGAAATCTAGTAGTGGTCTGGAAACCTAACGAGAAGTGGAGGCTTTGCATTGATTTCACAAACCTCAACAAGGCTTGCCCGAAGGACCCATTTCCCTTGCCGCGCATCGACCAGATCATGGATTCTACTTCAGGATGTGATTTGATCTCCTTTCTGATGCATACTCATGATATCATCAGATCTTCATGTCCAAGGAAGATGCAGAGAATACATCATTCATCACTCTATGTGGTACGTACAGCTTTGTTCGCATGCCGTTTGGATTAAAGAGTGTCGGGTCCACTTTTGTAAGGGAAGTCCAGATCGATTTTGAGGCACAGTTGCACAGAAATATAGAAGCCTGTATGGATGATATTGTGGTCAAAACCAAGGATAAGGTCACCCTTATCCAGGATTTGGAAGAGACATTTTCTAATCTGCCCAAGGTCAATCTGAAGTTTAATCCAGAGAAGTGTCTATTTGGTGTTCCCTCCGGCAAGCTACTTGGGTTCTTCGTGTCCCATCGGGGGATCGAAGCCAACCCCAACAAGATCAAGGCCATTGAGTAGATCCAAGAGCCAAGGATAATTAAAGATGTGAGGCGCTTGACGGGATGCGTTGCCCCGCTAAACAGATTCATCTCCAAGTCTGCCGAGCATGCCCTGCCGTTCTTCAAGGTTTTGAAGAACGCGGAGCCAATGAAGTGGACCCCGGAAGTAGATTCAGCTCTACAGGAATTGAAAGCCTACCTATCATCTATGCCTACCATGGTTGCACCCAAACCCAAGAGCCGTTGTTGCTTTACTTGGAGGCAAACAACCAAGTGATCAGTGCGGCTTTGGTAGCGCAGCGAGTGGTGGATGAGGTAGAGAGTTGCAAGATCACGGCAGAGTCAGGAAAGGATCAGGACAGCAATGAGCACAGCAGCGAGAGCAACCCCAAGGACGTGGCAAGGAGGAAAGTGGTGCAGCGCCCAGTGTACTTCGTCAGCTCCTTGTTACAAGGGGCTAGATCGAGGTACTCTAGCGTGCAAAAGTTGATCTTTGGTCTCATTATGGCCTCTAGGAAACTGCGCCACTACTTCCAAGCACATGAGATCACGGTTGTCACTCGTTTCCCGCTGCAAAGGATACTTCGAAACCCTTATGCAACTGGCAGAATAGTGGAATGGGCTTTGGAGTTATCTAGCTTCGGTTTGAAGTTTGAGAGCACTTCAACTATCCAGAGCAGGGATTTGGCAGAGTTTATTGCAGAATGGATGCCAACCCCTGATGTGGAAAGGACAGAGATAGCTCTCCCTAGCAAAGAATCACCCCAAGAATGGATTATGTATTTTGATGGTGCTTTTTCCCTAAAAGGTGGAGGGGCTGGCGTGCTTCTTGTTGCACCCTCCGGGGAGCACTTGAAGTATGTCGTCCAGATGCACTTTGCCCAAGAAGAAGCCACCAACAATACAACAAAGTATGAAGGGCTCCTTGCCGGGCTCAAGATTGCAGCAGAATTGGGAATTAAGAAGCTGAGCATTCAAGGAGATTCACAGCTCGTGGTGTGTCAGGACCCCGATTCTAAGTCACACCGATCTAGCCTGTAACACATCATATCACTTTGTGGCCTCACGCACGGTATTCCCACGGGTGTCGCCTTACCATGGCCCGGGACCGTTTGCGCCTTTTGGCTCACGTATATGAAAGTGTCGCTAGCATCCATATGACAGAGAACCTGGGCCTACATGGCCAGTCGTGAACCCAAAGCGGCACTAACCCATGGGGATAGGCATACATGAATCAACTTCGAGCATGTCGGTCAGCAGCGTGCGAATCCGGGCTGTAGCACTGGGCTAACAGGACTCCGGTAACCCAGGCTGTAGCAGGCTAGGCAGGACTCCAGATGTAACCGCGTGACATTTCCCCGAAGGGACAGACACAGGAACGAAGTGAAACACATGACGGCCAGTCAAGTGTCCTGAGCAATAGTGCTGGGCTAGTAGGACTCCGGTGAACCGGGCTGTAGCGGACTACTATGGCTCATGGAAGCACTAGACTACATTTCCCAATAAGAGAGGCTGCCAAGGATAAACAACTAGATTGTCGGATCCCACACATACCAAGCATTTCAATCATACACACAATATGCTCGATATGTGTAAATACAACATGGCATCACAACATAACTCTATGACTCAAAGTATTTATTCATTAGGCTCCGAAGAGCGAGATATTACAAACATGGGTCTCATGACCCAACATACAGAGCATACAAGCAACAAGCACATGCAGAAGCTTAACGTGTCTGAGTACAGACATCTACAAATGAAAAAGGCTGAGAAGCCTGACTACCTACAAGACCCTCCCAAGGTTACATGATCGTAGTTGAGGTAACAAGCTAATCGTCGAAGTCCACGCGGAACTACTAGCGAGACTGACGTCTCTCTGCAAAAGATAAAATAGGCAAACATGAGAACTAGCTACATATGCATCAGTATCAATAAAGGGGGTGGTGGAGTTTGACTGCAGCAAGCCAGCTTTGACTCGATGGCTATCCTGAACTACGACTGCAAGTAACTCTTTTGAGGTGGCGCACATGAGTCCACATATTCACCATATCAATACACCACTATGGATCTGCTCCCGTCTTCCTACGAGAACGCCATCCATAGCACTCACGCTTATCTTGCGTATTTTAGAGTATCCACTTTCACTTGTCTACGAACTGTACAGGCAACCCAGAAGTCCTTTACCGCGGACACGGCTATTCGAATAGATGATGTTAACCCTGCAGGGGTGTACTTCTTCACACACGCTCTCGCCACATACCACCATGTACACATCGTGTATCTCGGCAACCTTCAAGCGGAAGCATGGCGAGGGAGTCGGCCACGACCTGACTAACCACAAAAGTCTCTAGTCCAGGTTTATCGCCTATTCGGGTTCCATCCGCAAGGAGATCCGGTCGAGGTGTTGCTCACGGCCCCAAATGATGTGTGCAGGGTTCCCAAGCCCACCTCGACGGATGGATCTACGCTTGGTACACCGTGCCACGGTGTCTAGTCTGTCCCAAGCCCACCTGTACCGGGTGCCACTTGGTAGACTACTAACACAACCTACAAACACTAGAAACTAGTTGCAACTCCTGGACAGAGATCAGGTTGATTAATAAGTCAAGAGGGGCACTTAAGCATTCCAATGCATGGTAGTAACTGTTCATGGATCACGAACACAGAACACTCAGTTCCCGAGGACGGCTGCAATGACACAACCCACCATGTAATCCTACATGGCCTCTCACCGCTACCTTTACCAAATCGTGTTCACACCTTAGCTCTCAATAGTAGGACATGTTCACAATTTCCAACTCATCCCCGATGAATCGGACCTGACACAACTCTAAGCAATAGCAGGCATGACAACGAGCATGAATGAGTAGGCACATCAGGGCTGAAATAACTCCTACTCATGCTAGTGGGTTTCATCTATTTACTGTGGCAATGACAGGTCATGCAGAGGAAAGGGGTTCAACTACCGCAACATGTAACAGTTGAATCGATGTTGTCCTAATGCAGTAAAAGAGAGAAGGAGCGAGAGAGTGGAATTGTATCGAAATGAACAAGGGGTTTTTGCTTGCCTGACACTTCTGAAGATAGTATAGTTCTTCATCGTTGTAAACGAACTCATCGTCGGACGTCGTCTACCGAGAGGGGACAAATACCAGCAAACAAGGAAGAACACAATCAATGCAATGCACAATATGATGCATGATCATGACGTGGCCATATGATGTGATTTGAGCTAATGCAACTAGCAACAAGATTAAATGAAGTTGGTTTGAACCAAAGGTTCAAATTCAAACTCCATATGTGGATATTCAAATGTCATTCATATGATTTGTCTTAAACAGCAGCTATAAGTTGCTCTAACATGCATGAAAATGGTACAGATGGATAGATTGCATTTTTTGATAATTTTTCATATATAATTTATTTCAATTGGAGTTACGGTTTAATTTCTATGAATTTTTGAAGTTTATAACATTTTCTGGAATATCTGAATTATTTTAAATCCAGAAAACGTTTAACTGCGTCAGCATTGAGTCATGCTGGCGTCAGCAGGTCAACAAAGGCGGTCCAGGTCAAACCTGACCAGTGGGTCCCACTGGTCAGTGACACAGTGCTGGTCAGGGTCACTGAAAGGTGGGCTGGCCAATGGACACGTCAGCAAAGTCAATGCTGACGCGTGGGTCCAGTTGAACTAAATTAGTTCTAACTATTTTCGTCAGCTGGTTAATTAAACTGGTGGGGCCCGTCTGTCAGTTTCACTAGGGGTTAATTAGCATGACTGTTAGCGGATATAGACGTCGCCACGTCACTCGCCGGAGGCTAATTGGCGATGACCACGGCATACGGTGGAGGTGCACGGTGCGCTCGCTACGGAGCACCATACGATGCGCGGTTTGCTCCTATGGGTTCGCGGGTGTGAGGCGCATCCAAAGCAACAAGCGGCAGCAGCTGGGGTGGCCGGAGCTGACAACGGCGAGCTCTTTTGTGGCCGCCGGACTTCGGGCATGTGTGCCCGCGTGGTTCCAGTGCACGAGGAAGTTATCTAGAGGCTGTGTTGGACTCGACGTTGCTCCAGGAGCACGCCGGAGGCACAAGCTCGAGTGGAGGTGCACGGTGGCTGCGGGAGCAACGACCATGGTGGACGGTGGCGCTCGGGTATGGTGGCTGGCACGGCTAGAAGACAGGAACGAACTCGGGGAGGAGGGGGAAAGGCGGCGGAGCTCACATCGAGTGCAGGGGACGCCAAAGCGGGCTCGGGGAAGGCCTGGAGCAGGCGGGGCATCGGCGGCGATCTCCGGCATCCGAGAAGGGGAACGCTGACGAGCCACTCGTCTTAGGGCAGATCTGCTTGGTTCCTTCGGCTTGGCAGACGAAAACGACGACGACGGAGCCACTAGACACACTGGACAGACGAGGGAGGCCCGGTGGCCGCGGTGAACGGTGTCGACGGCGACGGCGTGTTCGGTGGTGCTGCGGGGAAGAGAAGAGGAGTGGGAAAGGGGTCCAGGGAGAGTGGGGAGCGGGAGAGGAGGCTCTAGGGCATCTCCGTGGCGTCGCTAGAAGGCACGGGGGGTGAAGCAAGCAGGGAGGAGGCGTGGCGTCCTCGGGTATGCGCGCGCTATCTTGCCTCTGCCTACTGGCAGAGGTTGAAGACAACTGCTTCGGCCAGGTGGGCTAGGCCGGCACAGCTGGGCCGCTGGGCTGTAGGTAAGCGCCAGGTAATTCCTTTCTCTCTCCTTTCTGTATTTTGTTTCTGTTTTCTATTTCTGACATTTGTTTTAATTTGGTTTTTGAACCAAACTAATTTTGTTGCTTCTGATATATTTTGTAGGGACTAAAATGATTATTCCAAAGCCCCTCAACAAAAATTAGAATTATTGGAGCTATAAAGTATTTATAGTATTTATTTGCTCCAATTCAAATACAGTATGAATTAATTCAAAAATCCAGAATGGCCTAAAAATATGTTCATCATTTTTGGCAGAGGTTTTTATCCAATTCAAAAATGATGAACTTTTCTGCAGGGCATTTGGGTTAATTGAAAATATTTTTATTGAACCTAGTTGAATTCTTTTGATGCTAGGGTTTCAACAATCCCCATTTCAACTTTAATTGAAAAATAAACATGATGCATGGATGCTTTAAGGCAACTAATGGCAAGCAAATTCTAGGGTTGTGACAACTCACCCCCACTAAAACAAGAATCTCGTCCCGAGATTCAAGCATGAGGTAAGAAGACAGAGGGGTCACAAAGCTAACACGATCTTCATGATCCGATTTCCCTTCTCGAAGATGTTGATTCATTTCTCCAATTGATCTTGACGTCTTTGCGTTTGAGCTCTTCATCCAACATGATGACGATAGAAGGAAACTCTATAGGAAACGATCTTCTCAAAGATCGAGAAACTCAAGATCAACTCATGGAGTGAGACGTTGAAACGTCTCTTGGGCTGAGACGCAAAACACACATCGAGAGAGATGGGAGGTAATAGATGACAAGGGTTCAAATTGGTAGGCAACAATTCCACGCAGGAGTAGGATGGTGCATGGTTTCAAAGTAGCAAGGAGGTAATTGCCATGATTCCATAACGGGACATCTTAGGGAAAGGTGACTCGTAGAGCATTTCCCTTAAGTGGCAAAAAGAATTACTTTTGATACAAAGATCATTGAAACTCTTTATGCCAGCCTGAGGTAATCACAATCGATCATTGGAAGGGGTTCGAAAGAATGTCATACTCCGACTAGGATGGATGATGTGGACTACCTTGTTGAAGACAACGCAATGGATGATTTTTAGCTTATCATCGGAAATGGATGGGACCCATGGTAATTCCACTTTTGAAGATGATCCCAAACAACAACTACTGAGGTGCAAGCTGGGAACAAAATGCAAATGTTGGGAATGATTCTGGTAACTGGGGAAGAACTCAACAGTCGAGAGTGTTTTCAACATTCCTATGGTTATAGAATCATCGAAGAAACTAAGAGCACAAGGATCCCTAAGGAACAACTTCAAGAATAGGTCACACTAAATCCTCATGGAGAAGGTGGTCAAATAGCTCAATCAAGAAACTACAATGATAGATCTTCTGTCTAGGTGTGTCAGCCAAAACATCAACCATGTCGGGGACCTACATCATAGATCTTGGAAAAGTTCCAACCATCATATCTGCCTGCGATTCAGATCTAGTTGGTAACAGGATATTCCAGACCCATCGAGTCTAGAAGAAAATGAAAGTTTGCAACACAAATTGACGAGATGGCGTTGTGAGATTCTCGGGAAATGGACTATGGTACTAAGCTCCAAAACATGAGCTAGTTCTGCTAACACATGTGATCATGTTGTCCTAGACAAGCATGACCACGTAGTAGTCTTATAATAAAAACACTACCGAGTTCAGGTGGGGAACCACCATCGAGGATAACAAAGTCCTTACATAAGGCATGCTCTTAAGATGGAACTTCTTCTCCTTGAACAAATCAATCAGTGGCTTGGTGTGCTAGGGAATACATATGGAGTGGAGGTAATTAATCTACCAAACCATAGAATACATTCGCACATGCATAACTAACTTGGGATGGTACCAGAGGAAACAAAACAATCTTTCTCGAACCCATGGCGGCAACTTGCTCCAAATGCACATGAATTTGAGGAAGTCACTTCTTTCATCCAAACATATGCTTCATGAACGGAACAAGAAGGCATTGTTTACAAAGTTTCCAACACTAGCATAATGTTTAACATGAATCATGGGGAAGACAAGATGCTGCTGATGGGCTCAACAACAACTCATCAGAATTTCCATGTCACTGGACTTCCACCATTATGTGAACAATGTGATAGTATTGGTCAGACCAAAAGACGACATTATGAACATCGTTGGTTTTGATTTCACTTGACGATAGCCCACACTCAAATCAAAGTTTTGACAAGACAACAAATCCGACCACTAATCACAAGGACCAATCGATGGAGATATCATCTTCCTTCAACACACACACACACAAAAGATATCCCTTGGAATGAACTAAGTCAGATAAAGCTTTTATCTTCCAACTCTCCAAGTTGTTGTTTAGCTTAACCAACTAGCTCAGGGTATCCAACAAAGAATCTTGGAGAATGGGTGGTTTAGAGGAAAACCAACAAGATCACGAACTCAACATAGCGGTCAGGGGACAACCTGGTAATACTTCCGAGAAGATATTCGGAAAATCACGAACCACCGATATGTTACTAAGCTCGAGAACGATCTTGCTTTTCAGGGCAAGACAATATGATCAAATAAGCGAGGGACTGGCACAATCCTAACTCATTGATCGAAGAGTGCACCAGGAAATATGGACTAGGTAGCACGATCAATCTTAGGATGATGATTTAATAAACAACATGCTAAGAATGAGAATATTGTCCATTAACTACCAAGCAATGGAGTTGCTAGGAGTATTGATTTCACACATCACGACTCACTTGCCGGCATTCCGGTTACAATAACATGGGAGCCGAGGAATGAACAATGATGGCAATAAGTATCACTGCATCAAAAATTCATAAGAGATGGTGCAATTCCTATGATATTCTTGACATAAATAGGGTAATACTCCAAGGTAGAACAGAACAAAAGCTGGTTTGGCATTTGATCTGCGGAATACAACTACTTTGACCCAATCCTGGATATGGATGAGGTGCTGGAGTATGTTTCTCCTAGTCATTCTGAGATAGAATGGCTTGATGGAACGCAAGAGTAAAGGCAACAATGAATGAATGCACGCATACTCTTGACTATCAACTGATAGAAGATGGTCGGGATACAACTGAAGAGGAACAACTCGAGGAACATATAATTTTCTGAGTTGTGGATGCATAGATTAGTATGTCGAGCAAAGCTCAACATTTCTTCCGGACAACCCATGCAGAAAGGTAGAACTGGCAGATTCACAATGTAGAATCGAGAACTCATTAAGAGCACTCTGGTTGTGATCTTTTGATTCAAACGAATTTCTTCCAAGGATGGTTCATGGTATTTGGAAGAATGATATACCACGGACCTCGAAGACTATCACAAAGATTACTAATATCCTAAAGGTACGAGAAACACTATCAACACGAGGTAAGTAGAGTGGATCTTGGGTCAAGAACCTAGGAGTAGAATACCTACTACTAAATGGCATCGCAGAATGCTTTCGAGAATGGTGGCCAGAATCATCACACTGGGGATACAAAGCATTGCTAGATTACTAGGTGACTCCCTAAAACACCTACGGTCATAATAATATCTCCAACATATATGTCGAGACAATAAATTACCTCAACGCACCGGTTAGTGTGCCTATTCTGACCATAAAGGACATCGGGAACGGAAAGAAAGGATTGCAAATGCATCAGATTATCTAGAAACCTGGGATGACTCGGACAACATAACGGCTGTAAATGCTCAAAATGATTTGAGACATCATGCAAAATGGTGGCATAACCACTTAGCATCATCATATCAAGGTTTCGAGACCAACTATGAACACAAGGAAGTACTAGAAACAGAACTGGGGCTTAAATCCATCAATCATATAAGTCTCTATCATAGTAACTCGTCATCCTAATAGATAGATGAGAAGGTCTAGTTCTTAATCCCTGAAGAAAGGAAGAGGATGACTCAGATCAGAAGGGCATAAGGTAAATGAGTAAAAAGAGCCTTACGTTCCCTTCCACAATCAATTCCCCTACATAACTAAAGCATTTCTAGACACAACTTCGACCGGTTTGGCTTGGCAATCCTACAGGCAGTCAGGCTCTGATACCAAAGCTGTCAGGACCCCGATTCTAAGTCACACCGATCTAGCCTGTAACACCTCATATCACTTTGCGGCCTCATGCACGGTATTCCCACGGGTGTCGCCTTACCATGGCCCGGGACCATTTGCGCCTTTTGGCTCGTGTATATGATAATGTCGCTAGCATCCGTATGACAGAGAACCTGGGCCGACATGGCTAGTCGTGAACCCAAAGCGGCACTAACGCATGGGGACAGGCATACATGAATCAACTTCGAGCATGTCGGTCAGCAGCGTGCGAATCCGGGCTGTAGCACTGGGCTAACAGGACTCCGGTAACCTGGGCTGTAGCAGGCTAGGCATGACTCCAGATGTCACCGTGTGACATTTCCCCAAAGGGACAGACACAGGAACGAAGTGAAACACATGCCGGCCAGTCAAGTGTCCTGAGCAGTAGTGCTGGGCTAGCAGGACTCCAGTGAACCGGGCTATAACGGACAACTATGGCTCATGGAAGCACTAGACTACATTTCCCCATAAGAGAGGCTGCCAAGGATAAACAACTAGATTGTCGGATCCCACACATACCAAGCATTTCAATCATACACACAATATGCTCGATATGTGTAAATACAACATGGCATCACAACATAACTCTACGACTCAAAGTATTTATTCATTAGGCTCCGAAGAGCGAGATATTACAAACATGGGTCTAATGACCCAACATACAGAGCATACAAGCAACAAGCACATGCGGAAGCTTAACCTGTCTGAGTACAGACATCTACAAATGAAAAAGGCTGAGAAGCCTGACTATCTACAAGACCCTCCCAAGGTTACATGATCGTAGCTGAGGTCACAAGCTAATCGTCGAAGTCCACACGGAACTACTAGCGAGACTAATGTCTCTCTACAAAACATAAAATATGCAAACATGAGTACAAATGTACCCAACAAGACTTACATCAGAACTAGCTACATATGCATCAGTATCAATAAAGGGGGTGGTGGAGTTTGACTGCAGGAAGCCAGCTTTGACTCGGTGGCTATCCTGAACTACGACTGCAACTAACTCTTTTGAGGTGGCGCACACGAGTCCACATATTCACCATATCAATACACCCTATGGATCCGCTCCCGTCTTCCTACGAGAACACCATCCATAGCACTCACACTTATCTTGCACATTTTAGAGTATCCACATTCACTTGTCTATGAACTGTACAGGAAACCCAGAAGTCCTTTACCACAGACACGGCTATTCGAATAGATGATGTTAACCCTGCAGGGGTGTACTTCTTCACACACGCTCTCACCACTTACCACCATGTACACATCGTGTATCTCGGCAACCTTCAAGTGGAAGCCTGGCAAGGGAGTTGGCCACAACCTGACTAACCACACAAGTCTCTAGTCCAGGTTTATCACCTATTCGGGTTCCATCCGCAAGGAGATCCGACCGGCGTGTCGCTCACGGACCCAAACGATGTGTGCAGGGTTCCCAAGCCCACCTCGACGGATGGATCTACGCTTGGTACACCGTTCCATGGTGTCTAGTCTGACCCAAGCCCACCTGTACTAGGTGCCACTTGGTAGACTACTAACACAACCTACAAACACCAGAAACTAGTTGCAACTCCTGGACAGAGATCAGGTTGATTAATAAGTTGAGAGGGGCACTTAAGCATTCCAATGCGTGGTAGTAACTGTTCATGGATCACGAACACAGAACTCAGTTCCTGAGGACGGCTGCAATGAGACAACCCACCATGTACTCCTACATGGCCTCTCACCGCTACCTTTACCAAATCGTGTTCACACCTTAGCTCTCAATAGTAGGACATATTCACAACTTTCCAACTCATCCCCGATGAATTGGACCTGACACAACTCTAAGCAATAGAAGGCTTGACAACAAGCATGAATGAGTAGGCACATCAGGGCTAAAACAACTCCTACTCATGCTACTGGGTTTCATCTATTTACTGTGGCAATGACAGGTCATGCAGAGGAAAGGGGTTCAACTACCGCAGCATGTAACAGTTGAATCGATGTTGTCCTAATGCAGTAAAAGAGAGCAGGAGCGGGAGAGTGGGATTGTATCAAAATGAACAAGGGGGTTTTGCTTGCCTGGCACTTCTGAAGATAGTATAGTTCTTCATCAGTGTCATCGAACTCAACGTCGGAACGTCGTCTACCCAGAGGGGACAAATACCGACAAACAAGGAAGAACACAATCAATGCAATGCACAATATGATGCATGATCATGATGTGGCCATATGATGTGATTTGAGCTAATGCAACTAGCAACAAGATTAAATGAAGTTGGTTTGAACCAAAGGTTCAAATTCAAACTCCATATGTGGATATTCAAATGTCATTCATATGATTTGTCTTAAACAGCAGCTATAAGTTGTTCTAACATGCATGAAAATGGTAAAGATGGATAGATTGCATTTTTTGATAATTTTTCATATATAATTTATTTCAATTGGGGTTACGGTTTAATTTCTATGAATTTTTGAAGTTTATAACATTTTCTGGAATTTCTGAATTATTTTAAATCCAGAAAACCATTAACTGTGTCAGCATTGCGTCATGCTAGCGTCAGCAAGTCAACAAAGGCGGTCCAGGTCAAACCTGACTGGTGGGTCCCACTGGTCAGTGACACAGTGCTGGTTAGGGTCGCTGACAGGTGGGCTGGTCAACGGACACGTGAGCAAAGTCAATGCTAACGCGTGGGTCCAGTTGAATTAAATTAGTTCTAACTATTTTTGTTAGCTGGTTAATTAAACCGGTGGGGCTCGTCTATCAGTTTCACTAGGATAAAGACGTCGCCACGTCAGCTCGCCGGAGGCTAACTGGCGACTACCACGGCCGACGGGGGAGGTGCACCGTGCGCTCGCCACGGAGCACCATACGATGTGCGGTTTGCTCCTATGGGTTCGCGGGAGTGAGGCCCGTCCAAAGCAACAAGCGGCAGCAGCTGGGGTGGCCGGAGCTGACGGCGGCGAGCTCTTTTGCGGCCGCCGGAGTTCGAGCATGTGTGGCCGCGTGGTTCTAGTGCACGAGGAAGCTATCAAGAGGCTGCGTTGGACTCGACGTTGCTCCAGGAGCACGCCGGAGGCACAAGCTTGAGTGGAGGTGCACGGTGGCTGCGGTAGCAATGACCATGGCGGACGGTGGCGCTCGGGTACGGCGGCTGGCACGGCTAGAAGACAGGAACGAGCTCGGGGAGGAGGGGAAAGGCGGTGGAGCTCACATCGAGTGCAGGGGACGTCGAAGCGGGCTCGGGGAAGGCCTGGAGCAGGTGGGGCGTCAGCGGCGATCTCCGGCATCCGAGAAGGGGAACGATGACAAGCCACTCGTCTTAGGGCAGATCTGCTTGGTTCCTTCTGCTTGGCAGACGAAAACGACGACGACGGAGCCACTAGACACACTGGACAGACGAGGGAGGCCCGGTGGCCACGGTGAACAGTGTCGGCGGCAATGGCGTGTTCGATGGTGCTGCGGGGAAGAGGCCACCGGGCCTCCCTCGTCTGTCCATTAAGAGGGGAATCTGTCGCCGTCGTCATCATCAGCCATCCTCCATCACCAATTTCATGATGCTCACCGCCGTGCGTGACTAATTCCATCATAGGCTTGCTGGACGGTGATGGGTTGGATGAGATTTATCATGTAATCGAGTTAGTTTTGTTATGGTTTGATCCGTAGTATCCACCATGTTCTGATATTGATGTTGCTATGACTTTGCTATGCTTAATGCTTGTCACTCGGGCCTGAGTGCCATGATTTCAAATCTGAACCCTATTATGTTTTCATGAATATATGCAAGTTCTTGATCCTACCTTGCAAGTCTATAGTCACCTACTATGTGTTTTGATCCGGCAACCCCGAAGTAACAATAATCGTGACCACTCCCGGTGATGACCGTAGTTTGAGAAGTTCATGTATTCACTATGTGTTAATGGTTTTGTCCGGTACTCTATTAAAAGGAGGCCTTAATATCCCTTAGTTTTCATTAGGACCCCGCTGCCACGGGAGGGTAGCACAAAATATGTCATGCAAGTTCTTTTCCATAAGCACGTATAACTATATTCGGAATACATGCCTACATTACATTGCTGAATTGGAGCTAGTTCTGTGTCACCCTATGTTATGACTGTTACATGATGAACCACGTCCGGCATAATTCTCCATCACTGATCCATTGCCTACAAGCTTTCCATATATTGTTCTTCGCTTATTTAGTTTTCCATTGCTATTGTTATCATCACTATAAAACACCAAAAATATTACTTTTGCTACCGTTACCTTTTGGCACCGTTACCACCACTATCATATTACTTTGCTACTAAATACCTTGCTGCAGTTATTAAGTTATCCAGGTGTGGTTGAATGGACCACTCGGCTGCTAATACTTGAGAATATTCTTTGGCACCCCTTGTGTCGAATCAATAAATTTGGGTTGAATACTCTACCCTCGAAAACTGTTGCGATCCCCTATACTTGTGGGTTATCACCCGTCAAGCAGAAAGTACGAAAGCAGGCCTTGGAGAGGCAGTAGTTCATTGCCGAAGAGATCAAGAAGTTAGACGCAGCTGGTTTGGTCAGAGCAGTACTGCATCCTACATGGTTAGGAAATCTAGTAGTGGTCTGGAAACCTAACGAGAAGTGGAGGCTTTGCATTGATTTCACAAACCTCAACAAGGCTTGCCCGAAAGACCCATTTCCCTTGCCGCGCATCGACCAGATCATGGATTCTACTTCAGGATGTGATTTGATCTCCTTTCTGATGCATACTCATGATATCATCAAATCTTCATGTCCAAGGAAGATGCAGAGAATACATCCTTCATCACTCTATGTGGTACGTACAGCTTTGTTCGCATGCCGTTTGGATTAAAGAGTGTCGGGTCCACTTTTGTAAGGGAAGTCCAGATCGATTTTGAGGCACAGTTGCACAGAAATATAGAAGCCTGTATGGATGATATTGTGGTCAAAACCAAGGATAAGGCCACCCTTATCCAGGATTTGGAAGAGACATTTTCTAATCTGCCCAAGGTTAATCTGAAGCTTAATCCAGAGAAGTATCTATTTGGTGTTCCCTCCGGCAAGCTACTTGGGTTCTTTGTGTCCCATCGGGGGATCGAAGCCAGCCCCGACAAGATCAACGCCATTGAGTAGATCCAAGAGCCAAGGACAATTAAAGATGTGAGGCGCTTGACGGGATGCGTTGCCCCGCTAAACAGATTCATCTCCAAGTCTGCCGAGCATGGCCTGCCGTTCTTCAAGGTTTTGAAGAACGCGGAGCCAATGAAGTGGACCCCGGAAGTAGATTCAGCTCTACAGGAATTGAAAGCCTACCTATCATCTATGCCTACCGTGGTTGCACCCAAACCCAAGAGCCGTTGTTGCTTTACTTGGAGGCAAACAAACAAGTGATCAGTGCGGCTTTGGTAGCGCAGCGAAAGGTGGATGAGGCAGAAAGTTGCAAGATCACGGCAGAGTCAGGAAAGGATCAGGACAACGATGAGCACAACAGCGAGAGCAACCCCAAGGACGTGGCAAGGAGGAAAGTGGTGCAGCGCCCAGTGTACTTCGTCAGCTCCTTGTTACAAGGGGCTAGATCGAGGTACTCTAGCGTGCAAAAGTTGATCTTTGGTCTCATTATGGCCTCTAGGAAACTGCGCCACTACTTCCAAGCACATGAGATCACGGTTTTCACTCGTTTCCCGCTGCAAAGGATACTCCGAAACCCTTATGCAATTGGCAGAATAGTGGAATGGGCTTTGGAGTTATCTAGCTTAGGTTTGAAGTTTGAGAGCACTTCAACTATCCAGAGCAGGGATTTGGCAGAGTTTATTGCAGAATGGATGCCAACCCCTGATGAGGAAAGGACAGAGATAGCTCTCCCTAGCAAAGAATCACCCCAAGAATGGATTATGTATTTTGATGGTGCTTTTTCCCTAAAAGGTGGAGGGGCTGGCGTGCTTCTTGTTGCCCCCTCCGGGGAGCACTTGAAGTATGTCGTCCAGATGCACTTTGCCCAAGAAGAAGCCACCAACAATACAACAAAGTATGAAGGGCTCCTTGCCGGGCTCAAGATTGCAGCAGAATTGGGAATTAAGAAGCTGAGCATTCAAGGAGATTCACAGCTCGTGGTGTGTCAGGACCCCGATTCTAAGTCACACCGATCTAGCCTGTAACACATCATATCACTTTGCGGCCTCACGCACGGTATTCCCACGGGTGTCGCCTTACCATGGCCCGGGACCGTTTGCGCCTTTTGGCTCACGTATATGAAAGTGTCGCTAGCATCCATATGACAGAGAACCTGGGCCTACATGGCCAGTCGTGAACCCAAAGCGGCACTAACCCATGGGGATAGGCATACATGAATCAACTTCGAGCATGTCGGTCAGCAGCGTGCGAATCCGCGCTGTAGCATTGGGCTAACAGGACTCCGGTAACCCGGGCTGTAGCAGGCTAGGCAGGACTCCAGATGTCACCGCGTGACATTTCCCCGAAGGGACAGACACAAGAACAAAGTGAAACACATGCCGGCCAGTCAAGTGTCCTGGGCAGTAGTGCTGGGCTAGTAGGACTCCGGTGAACCGGGCTGTAGCGGACTACTATCGCTCATGGAAGCACTAGACTACATTTCCCCATAAGAGAGGCTGCCAAGGATAAACAACTAGATTGTCGGATCCCACACATACCAAGCATTTCAATCATACACACAATATGCTCGATATGTGTAAATACAACATGGCATCACAACATAACTCTATGACTCAAAGTATTTATTCATTAGGCTCCGAAGAGCGAGATATTACAAACATGGGTCTCATGACCCAACATAAAGAGCATACAAGCAACAAGCACATGCAGAAGCTTAACGTGTCTGAGTACAGACATCTACAAATGAAAAAGGCTGAGAAGCCTGACTATCTACAAGACCCTCCCAAGCTTACATGATCGTAGTTGAGGTAACAAGCTAATCGTCGAAGTCCACGCGGAACTACTAGCGAGACTGACGTCTCTCTGCAAAAGATAAAATAGGCAAACATGAGAACTAGCTACATATGCATCAGTATCAATAAAGGGGGTGGTGGAGTTTGATTGCAGCAAGCCAGCTTTGACTCGATGGCTATCCTGAACTACGACTGCAAGTAACTCTTTTGAGGTGGCGCACACGAGTCCACATATTCACCATATCAATACACCACTATGGATCTGCTCCCGTCTTCCTACGAGAACGCCATCCATAGCACTCACGCTTATCTTGCGTATTTTAGAGTATCCACTTTCACTTGTCTACGAACTGTACAGGCAACCCAGAAGTCCTTTACCGCGGACACGGCTATTCGAATAGATGATGTTAACCCTGCAGGGGTGTACTTCTTCACACACGCTCTCGCCACATACCACCATGTACACATCGTGTATCTCAGCAACCTTCAAGCGGAAGCCTGGCGAGGGAGTCGGCCACGACCTGACTAACCACACAAGTCTCTAGTCCAGGTTTACCGCCTATTCGGGTTCCATCCGCAAGGAGATCCGGTCGAGGTGTTGCTCATGGCCCCAAATGATGTGTGCAGGGTTCCCAAGCCCACCTCGACGGATGGATCTACGCTTGGTACACCGTGCCATGGTGTCTAGTCTGTCCCAAGCCCACCTGTACCGGGTGCCACTTGGTACCTTATAACACAACCTACAAACACTAGAAACTAGTTGCAACTCCTGGACAGAGATCAGGTTGATTAATAAGTCAAGAGGGGCACTTAAGCATTCCAATGCATGGTAGTAACTGTTCATGGATCACGAACACAGAACACTCAGTTCCCGAGGACGGCTGCAATGACACAACCCACCATGTAATCCTACATGGCCTCTCACCGCTACCTTTACCAAATCGTGTTCACACCTTAGCTCTCAATAGTAGGACATGTTCACAATTTCCCACTCATCCCCGATGAATCGGACCTGACACAACTCTAAGCAATAGCAAGCATGACAACGAGCATGAATGAGTAGGCACATCAGGGCTGAAATAACTCCTACTCATGCTAGTGGGTTTCATCTATTTACTGTGGCAATGACAGGTCATGCAGAGGAAAGGGGTTCAACTACCGCAACATGTAACAGTTGAATCGATGTTGTCCTAATGCAGTAAAAGAGAGCAGGAGCGAGAGAGTGGGATTGTATTGAAATGAACAAGGGGGTTTTGCTTGCCTGACACTTCTGAAGATAGTATAGTTCTTCATCGGTGTAATCGAACTCATCGTCGGACGTCGTCTACCGAGAGGGGACAAATACCGGCAAACAAGGAAGAACACAATCAATGCAATGCACAATATGATGCATGATCATGACGTGGCCATATGATGTGATTTGAGCTAATGCAACTAGCAACAAGATTAAATGAAGTTGGTTTCAACCAAAGGTTCAAATTCAAACTCCATATGTGGATATTCAAATGTCATTCATATGATTTGTCTTAAACAGCAGCTATAAGTTGCTCTAACATGCATGAAAATGGTACAGATGGATAGATTGCATTTTTCTGATAATTTTTCATATATAATTTATTTCAATTGGAGTTACGGTTTAATTTCTATGAATTTTTGAAGTTTATAACATTTTCTGGAATTTCTGAATTATTTTAAATCCAGAAAACGTTTAACTGCGTCCGCATTGAGTCATGCTGGCGTCAGCAGGTGAACAAAGGCTGTCCAGGTCAAACCTGACCAGTGGGTCCCACTGGTCAGTGACACAGTGCTGGTCAGGGTCACTGAAAGGTGGGCTGGCCAACGGACACGTCAGCAAAGTCAATGCTGACGCGTGGGTCCAGTTGAATTAAATTAGTTCTAACTATTTTCGTCAGCTGGTTAATTAAACTGGTGGGGCCCGTCTGTCAGTTTCACTAGGGGTTAATTAGCGTGACTGTTAGCGGATATAGACGTCGCCACGTCAGCTCGCCGGAGGCTAATTGGCGACGACCACGGCATCCAGTGGAGGTGCACCGTGCGCTCGCTACGGAGCACCATACGATGCGCGGTTTGCTCCTATGGGTTCGCGGGTGTGAGGCGCATCCAAAGCAACAAGCGGCAGCAGCTGGGGTGGCCGGAGCTGACGGCGGCGAGCTCTTTTGCGGCCGCCGGACTTCGGGCATGTGTGCCCGCGTGGTTCCAGTGCACGAGGAAGTTATCTAGAGGCTGCGTTGGACTTGACGTTGCTCCAAGAGCACGCCGGAGGCACAAGCTCGAGTGGAGGTGCACAGTGGCTGCGGGAGCAACGACCATGGTGGACGGCGGCGCTCGGGTATGGTGGCTGGCACGGCTAGAAGACAGGAACGAACTCGGGGAGGAGGGGGAAAGGCGGCGGAGCTCACATCGAGTGCAGGGAACGCCGAAGCGGGCTCGGGGAAGGCCTGGAGCAGGCGGGGCATCGGCGGCGATCTCCGGCATCCGAGAAGGGGAACGATGACAAGCCACTCGTCTTAGGGCAGATCTGCTTGGTTCCTTCTGCTTGGCAGACGAAAACGACAACGACGGAGCCACTAGACACACTGGACAGACGAGGGAGGCCCGGTGGCCACGGTGAACAGTGTCGGCGGCGACGGCGTGTTCGGTGGTGCTGCGGGGAAGAGCAGAGGAGGGGGAAAGGGGTCCAGGGAGAGTGGGGAGCGGGAGAGGAGGCTCCAGGGCGTGTCCGTGGTGTCGCTAGAAGGCACTGGGGGTGAAGCAGGCAGGGAGCAGGCGTGGCGTGCTCGGGCACGCACGTGCTGTCTTGCCTCTGCCTACTGGCAGAGGTTGAAGACAACCGCTTTGGCCAGGTGGGCTGGGCCGGCTCAGCTGGGCCGCTGGGCTGTAGGTAAGCGCCAGGTAATTCCTTTCTCTCTCATTTCTGTATTTTGTTTCTGTTTTCTATTTCTGACATTTGTTTTAATTTGGTTTTTGAACCAAACTAATTTTGTTGCTTCTGATATATTTTGCAGGGACTAAAAGGATTATTCCAAAGCCCCCCAACAAAAATTAGAATTAGTGGAGCTCCAATTCAAATATAGTATGAATTAATTCAAAAATCCAGAGTGGCCTAAAAATATGTTCATCATTTTTGGCAGAGGTTTTTAGCTAATTCAAAAATGATGAACTTTTCTGCAGGGCATTTGGGTTCATTGAAAATATTTTTATTGAACCTCATTGAATTCTTTTGATGCTAGGGTTTCAACAATCCCCATTTCAACTTTAATTGAAAAATAAACATGATGCATGGATGCTTTAAGGCAACTAATGGCAAGCAAATTCTAGGGCTCTAACATGGTGAGACAAGTCAACAAGGATTACCAAACCCCATTGATGGAAGCATACGTCGAGGAAGTAAGGAGATTGGAGGAGCGCTTTGACGGGTTGCAAACGGAGCACGTGCCCCGTGCGGAAAACAGCATAGCTGATCACCTGTCCAAGTTTGCTGCGAAGAAGCTTCCTATGGAACCAAGAACTTTTGTTCTCCCTTTCTCTCAACCCTCCGTATCACCAGCCGTAATGGCCCGGAAGAGGAGAGAGACGGACTACGGTAAGCCTCTCCCGGCAGATCCATTCGCTCCAGGCAGAGACCTTGCCGGAAACAACTCTTCACAGCTTACCGGACCACCCCCTCCGGCCGGGCCTATGGACCCCGCGTACGGGGCTGGTGCTCCCATAGCATAGGAGGTGACGCTTGTCCTCGTTGCCGAGTCTCAGGCTCCAACATGGGCAAGGTACATTGTCCACTTCCTCCGAACAGGAGAACTCCCTAGCAATCAGGATGAAGCTGAAAGAGTAGCCCGGATGACCAGTATGTACCAGTTTGTCGATGACACTCTATACAAAAGGAGGCCCAACGGTGTGAAATTGAAGTGTGTCTGCCGGGAGGATGGAAAGGAACTGCTGGCTGAGATTGACAGAGGATTGTGCGGCTCACACATTGGATCAAGGGCATTAGTTGGGAAAGCATTCCGGAAAGGATTCTATTGGCCCACAGCCCTCCAAGATGCAGTTGAGCTCGTCACGAAATGTGAAGCCTGTCAGTTCCATTCCAATAGAACGCACCTTCCTGCCCTAGACCTTTAGACAATCCCTCTATCATGACCATTTTTGGTCTGGGGGCTCGATATCCTCGGCCCCTTCCTCGAGCAATCGGGGGCTTTGAATTCTTGTTCGTTGCCATCGACAAGTTTACAAAGTGATCAAAAGTGACTGCCGTGAGAAAGGTGACTGCCCAGTCAACTATAAAGTTCTTGAAAGAATTGGTGTGTCGTCTCGGAGTTCCAGCAAGGATCATGACAGACAATACAAGGGCACCCAGTTCATGAGCCATGCCTTCATGCAATATGTTCACACCCTAAGATGCAAAATATCATTCACTTCTATGGCACACCCTCGGAGCAATGGACAAGCTAAGAGGGAAAATGCTGAACTGCTTCATGGACTCAAGACAAGAACTTCCGATACACTGCAGAAGTACGGCAGGCGGTGGATTGAGGAGCTGCCGGTAGTTCTCTGGTCCCTAAGAACGACACCTAACGGAGCTACCAGGCAGACTCCCTTCTCCCTGGTCTATGGGGAAGAAGTTATCCCCATGGAACTCATTTATGGGTCCCCTCGAGTGCTTGCCTATGATGAAGTAGCGCAAGATCATCACCGACGTGATGACGCTGTGCTACTTGAGGAGAACCGTCTCCGGGCTGCTATGGGTGATGCACGCTACCAGCAAGCCCTGCGTCGCTATCATAGCCGCATGGTTCATGCCCGGTTTTTTGAGGAAGGTGACCTTGTCCTTAGGCGCGTTCAGTCCACCAAGGGTACAAACAAGTTCTCACCAAAGTGGGAAGGTCCTTACTGGGTGGTATGAGTCACCGGACCTGGCGCAGTCCATTTGGAGACCAGGGATGGCACACAGTTGCAAAACTCATGTAATATTGAGCATCTCCGTAAGTACTACCATTAAGGTGCGATGCTGCTTGCCTTAGTTGCATGTAACCCCTTGTACAAAGACGTGGCGTTGACCCCGTGCAACATAAAATAAAGAAGCATTGTGGGGGCCTCGATCGAGATCGCATGCATGCACGAGCACACCCAAATCACTGCATAAGCATTTCATGAGCATTTTCATATGCATATAGATAGGATTGCATCCTGCATTCATTCTCACCCACATGGAGTTGCAGGTTCCTGCCGTGAACTTAACTCCGATAAGGGACGAGAAGATTGAACGTAACAGTGATCCCTGGCAAGCCAAACGGATAAGTTTACCTCTTGTCCATTAGTGTTCTGTAAGCTATAACTTGTGCACATAGAAACCTCGACGCTCTCTTGAAACTAGGGTGCTCCCGTCCTTGGCTCAAATGTTGCTTCGGCCTGGATGGTCGTAGTGGCCCTTGGCGAAAAGGGAGTGGGTGGAGCGCTAGCACCTCAGTCTGTTCCCCGGCAGGCATGGTTCTCCGGCAGACAAAAACGGTGTCGGTAGGATATCCTGCGGGGGAAAACTAGTTTATTACAATAAAGAGGCACTCCACCTCTTCATGGACATATACATGCACGGGTTCCTGGCAAGGCTTATCTCTTTCATTGACATGCAGATACAAGTACAAGCATTACAGAACCCAAACATGGATGAAAGGATTACATTATTTGAATTAAAATTTAGCGATTGCCTACAACTTTAAGATTGAAAAAATATAAGTGCCCCGTGATCCCCTCTTTTCGTTTTCCCTCCTTCAGGCACTATGGCGGAAGGAGGAAAAGACGAGAAAAGGAGCACCCAGGCAGGAGCCCACCCCGGTCCCGTTAGGGCCCATTGGGCACGGCCTGACAAGATTGGGAGTGGCGAGGCTGCGAAGGAGAGGAGCGAGGGTGACGGGACGGCGCCTTCTGTTCACTATCTCTAGAGCCAGCAAGAAGCCCCGGCTTGAGGCCGATGGAGTCATCCACCAAAACTCAGCCGGAAGACTGCTGGAGGTGAGGAGAAGGAAACAAGAGAACATCCCTCCCCGGCCATCACCCGAAGAGGCTGGTGATGACGGTGCCAGGGAGGGAGGGGAAGAGCGGAAACACGAGGCGGCAGGTCGACGGTCGTAGGCGAAGGCATCCACGCCATCGTACTCCGACCTGACCCCCTGCCAACAACCTTCTCCGTCTTCCCTCGCTTTCTCCTCACCACCGCTCCTCCCGGGAAGTGCCAAGACTCCGGTTCGGCGCCTCCAGTGGAGAAACAGCAAGCAGCCAAGTCGGCCAGGGGGCTCGAGGTGTACCGCATCCCACCTTGGCAGGCAGGAAGGCGCGCCTCTCGTTGACATCAGCCCAAGACCTCCGAGAGGGGAAGTGCTAGGATTACCGATGATCTCCAGCCCCTCCTCCCAGACCAGGCTCACTCCCCAAGTGTCAGCATTGGCGTGAGGTGACAAATGCACTGAACAAGAGCCCGGGGGCTGGCCCCAGGCTCCCTTCTCAAGCATGACCAGCAGAAACAGAAGATGATCAGAGGAGGACCACAGAGATGAATGACTCCACCCTCCTCCGCTCCTCCCTTTCATATGCCGGGCAGGGAAGGGCAGTCGCTCCATCCAATTCAACGTAGGCGTACCCTTTCCAAAGGCACCCTCCCGCGCCACGTGCCTCCGTTACCTACCGCGCACGATGCATGATGCATACGTGGTTAAGGATAAGGGCGTGTTGTGGGAAGAGTAAATTGGCAGTTTCTACCCCGTGCATCAAACTCATTCACGTGCCATTACTGGAGCGGCCCCACCCCTGTTGGCTCTATGCCGCATGCAGGAAAACCGGAAACTGGCTCGGAATCAAGGCTGGTGAAGCAGCAATGGAAAACTTAAGGGGCCAACCCCTTCAGCAGCCTTGCCTGTGCACTTATTAGGCCCTACCCCAACGACGCTCAGTAGCGCGTTCGGGGCAGGACCGGGGGCTTCTGTCGGTGCAACAAACCCTGGGCCTGTTCACCTACTGTGCACATGCACAAGATCAAGATTGAAGCACCTTATTAAGTCAGAGATTGAAGAAGCAAGATATTTGAAGAACCAACATGCAGCTCTGAGGGACCAATGTCGAGTCTAAGGAGCAAGATATCAGCAAGAGAAGGGCCTCCCTTGCCAGGCAGGTGAGCCCGGCAAGGGGTAGGGCCACCATCAGAAGCAAGCTGCCAGGGCTTGCGGTGGCAGAACCACCCCACCAACCACTCAAGCACGACTCACATCATCAATCAGAGCGGTGTCAAGCCGCAAGATGATTAAGTGACAGTCGTTCACCACATGGTAGCCACATGTGCAAGCCACCACACACACGTAGTCACTGTACCCTCGAGGCAAACCTTGCCGGCAAGTGTACCATGCACCACCACATTCATTCTTCCATCAATCCACTAAAGCAGGAGCAGGGTCTTACGCTTCATGCCGGCCCGAACCTGGGTAAATTTCTTGTGTGCTCTCCGATGCACTATCGTGCACTGGTTTGCTCTTTGTGCAACCCGCCGTCCGCCCTGCTGAACCAACATGGGGCCACTCGGTCCCATAGGTGGCCGCGGAAATCCCGCGACAAGCCGATGCTTTGGATAACTCTTTGTCGGGTGTTGTAGGCCATAGTCTTCGGCAGCTAGGACCTGGGTCCATTTCTTGTTGAGTGTATCTTGTTCGGCTTGGAGCCGTTGCTGCTGCTTTGTATGGATTCTTGCAGTGGTGATTAGTTGGCGCTTGAAGCGCTCCTGCTCGAGGGGTTCCTTTGGCACGATGAAATCTTCGTTGCTGAGGCTGACATCATCCTCGGAGAGCGGTAGATCATTTCTATCTTCCGAATCCTCGTTCCCGACCGGATCGTTGGGGTTAACTTGCCCCTCCTCCCCATCATCCTGCTCGAATGTGGGCTTGACGGGAGCTTCGGGGTCTTCGGCGTCCTCTGGAGTGTTATTGTCTCTAGTGCCAGTATTACTATCTTTGTCACGACACGATTTTGAGCGGCGTCGCTGGCGTCGACGCTTCAGCGATGCCTCATCAGGTTTGTCCTCCACTTGATCCTTCCTGTTTGCACCATCATCCTCTTTGGGTGTGTCCACCATATACACGTCGTATCTGGAGGTGGCCGTCCAACGTCCGGTAACCGGAGGGTCTTGGCCTTGTGCGTCTCCAGCATCATCGTCCATGTTGTTGATGTCTTCGGAGGTGTAATCCAGCACGTCGGTTAAGTCCTCGACGGTGGCTGTGAAGTGGGTGGTGGGTGGGATGTAAAATTCCCTACTCTTAGCCCTTAGTCCGGGCTGGGCATAGTTCGAAGGTGATTCCTCTATAATGGCGAGGGACCGCATCAACTCTAGAGTCTCGTTTAAGAGCAATGGGTGGACGGGGAAACGAGAGTCCGCGAGGCTGGTCAGGGCAAAGGCCTCCTAGCCACGCTTGCTGGGTACGGGCTTCGATAATTCGGAGCTAGAGTCCGGTGGCGAGTCCAGCCTTTCCATGATAGAGGGAACCCAGCCTGACTCCGGGCTGGCCGAAGACAAAATAGCCTCCGGTTCCCCGATTGTGAGTTTCATAGCTGAGACTTCGGCGCACTTCAAACGCCCATCTTTGGACTGGGCACTTTGCTCCGGATCTAAGGATAGAGCGGTGGTCGGTGCCGTGAACCCTTATAAGATCAAGTCTCCCCACATATCAACGACATAATTTAGGTTCCCAAAACTGATATGATCACCAGGAGCGTAGCTATCTTTCTGTTTGAGGTTGCCAATCAAGTTGGCACGCAGAACGAAGCTGCCGAACACAAAAATCTGAACGGGGAGGAAAGTTTCCCCGGAAACGGCATCATTGTTGATGATCGAACCATCTGTCGAGGACATAGTGGAACTCTCAATGAAAGCACCAATGTTGGTGTCAAAACCGGCTGATCCGGGGTAGGGGGTCCCGAACTGTGCGTCTGAGGATCGAAGGTAATAGGAGAGAAGGGAGACACAATGTTTACCCAGGTTCGGGCCCTCTTGATGGAGGTAAAAACCTTACGTCTTGCTTGATTGTATTTGATGAGTATAGGGGTTACAAGAGTTGATCTACCTCTAGATGTCTAGCCTGTTTGAATTATGATAGCCTCTATGGACTAAACCCTCCGGTTTATACAGACACCGGAGGGGCCTAGAGTTGTATAGAGTCAGTTTACAAAGAAAGGAAAATACACATTTGGACATTTAAACTTTCCATCCACGCAAAGGAGAGTCCCATTCGGACACAGGGAAAGGTCTTCTGCCTTGTATCTTCATGGCCCACCAGTCTGACCCATATCAAATAGCCTGGACACCCGAGGACCCCTTAGTCCAGGACTACCTCAGCGCCCCAGTAGCGGGCGTGGGGCCTAAGATGTTGTCGGCAAGTGGCCCAGCCTCCTGACGACTCTTAAGGAGGAGCCGCTTCTTCTTCTTGGGGATGGTCTCCAGAGGCAAGACGGCGCCCTCGTCATTCGGGTTGTCAGCCGCCACGGCCTAGTAGGCGCGCTTGAGGGAGCACACCGCATCCTTGTTATCACAGGCGACCGTGATGATGCCGCCACTCCCTGGCATCTTGAGGACATTGCCGCCATGAACTTGGCGAGGGCCGGATACCCAAGGACGGCGTTGTACAGGAGGCCGATGTGAGTGACGTCAAAGTCAATGAGCTCGGTGTGGTAATTGTTGCTGTTGCCGAAGGTGACCGGGAGGTGTATCTACCCCAGGGTGATGGTGGAGTCGTCGGTCACCCCTGAGAAAGGCTTGGTTGGAAGAAACTAGTCATAAGGTACTTGGAGCATCTCAAACATCTCGACGGAGAGGACATTGAGCCTCGCGCCACCGTTGATGAGGGTCTTGGTGACGAGGATGTTGCTGATGGTGGGCGTGCAGAGCATGGGAAGCACGCCTCCAGCAGCCGAGCACTTGAGGTGGTCCTTGGAATCAAAGATGATAGCAAATTGTGACCATTTGAGGGGACACGTGGCCTCGAGCCTCGGGAGGGCCGCGTTCACCTAACGAGCAAACTGCTTGAAGATGCACTGTGAGGCTGGGGCCTGCACACCACCCAGGATGCAGGCGATAGCATAAGATTCTTGGAAGCCCCCAGCCGCCTCATACCGTCGGTTGTCGTCGTTTATCCTTGGCAGTAGCGGCAGTGGAGGGCAGCCGGCGTTGCCCTTTGTATGGGTCTCTCTAGACTGATCGTGCAAGGGCGCATCGCGAGGCTCATCGCGCTAACGGTCCTCGCGAGGCTGGTCGCGCCAGTCCTGACGAGGGTCGGGGTTGTCCCAACGGCCTCCGCCGCGGCCTCCACCACGGTCTTAGCCACGTTCACCATGCTCGGGTTGGCGATGAAGGCGCTCATCGTGGAGGGCCCTAAGCTCCTAGCAGTCATTGGTGTTGTGGCTGTGCACATTGTAGAAGATGCATAATGGGCGGTTGCCCCTGGGAGGTTCATCATGGTCACGACCTTGCTTCATCTAAGGTTTAGGCGCAAGCACGGTAGGACCCTTGCGCTTCACCTCTTTAGCCTTGGCCTTCTTATATTCAGGGTCGGCCTCAGGAAGCTCCAAGAGGGAGAGGCGTCCCTCCTCGGCCCTTGCACACTTGTTCGCCAGGTTGAACATCTCTAGGGCCAAGCACAGATCCTCGTGGACGGAGAGCTCGTCGTTCATCTTGACATCCTGGACGTCATCAGTGAACACTGAGATGATGGCTTCGTCCGAGGCCTTCGGGATCTTGAGGCATACGTTCGGGATGATGGCGAGCTGTACGTACTTGTGCAAGGTCTTGCCTGGCTGCTGCTTTACGGGCCGCAGGTCGCCGACCGCAGGAGCGCAATCACGAGTGCCTTGGAAGTTGGCGATCAAATGCTCACGAAGGTCGTCCGACGAGGAGATCGAACCATCCGAGAGGTGCAGGAGCCAGGAGCGCGCACCGTCCTTGATAGGCATGGGGAACCTATTCGCCATGACCTTCTCATCTCCATTTGCCGCCTCGATGCACAACGAGTAGAGCTGGAGGAATTCCGCGGGGTCAAGGGTGCCGTCATAGCGTGGAGGCAGATCCGGATTGAACTTGCCTGGCTAGACGGCACAGTTCTAGGGTGAACGCACGACAGCCCTCCACGCTCACTGGTGCAGGATGCATGGGTGGAGCTCGATCTTGACGCCCATGCACCTCCTCCTCCAGCGGCGCGCGGTCCTGGGAGGACAGCACAGGTAGCACGCGCATCGCCTTGGGGATGCTGCACCACCTGGCAGCTCGCTTCTTCGCGTGCTACATCCCCGCGCGACGGGTCGCGGGTTTGCGCATCACGCACGTCCTCAAGATCGGCGCCGCGCAGAGGAGGAGGAGTTGCAACGTGGGCCATGTCGTCGGCCTGGGATGGTGGGGGACGAAGCTGGCGGGATGGCGCCGGGGCTTCGCCCACGGCGCTGATGAACTTGGCGATGTGGCTGAGCCAGTCGTCGGCGGGACGGTAACGCAGCAGCTCACGCGCCATGAGCAGTGGAGCCTGCATGTTCGTCGGGCCGTGGCGAGCATGGGAGGATGACGCCATAGCTGGAGTGGGCGATGAAGTGGTGGTGTGGCCGTCGCACCACACGGAATGTGGCAGCGACGAATCCTGCTGCTCATGGATGATAGTGTCTGTGGCAGCATTGGTCACAAGGGAAGTAGAGTGGCGCCGGGTGCCAAAGCCCGCGGGCGTCGTGGTAGCGAGACGAGCAGCTCGGCGCTTGGCACGGACCCGGCGGGCGTCGGCCATGGGAGCGACATGGCGGGATGAAGTGGGACTCAATGGAAGACTTTGACACGCCCCTACCTGGTGCGCCAAATGTCGGATTCAAGGCTGCGCGAACCCAAGAAGGTTTGAACTCAGGGGCCTACCCTAGCCAGATTCGTGAGAGTGAGGAAGAAGATGAACACGGCAGTTAACCCAGGTTCGGGCCACCTTGCGGTGTAAAACCCTACTCCTGCTTTATTGGGGATTGGCCTCATGAGGGGCTGAGGATGAACAAGTACAGAGGAGGAACAGCCTCCCCGGGGCTATGATGGTGAGGGTGGAAAGGATCTGATCCCTCTCTACGGTGGTGGCTAACCTATATTTATAGCGGCCTTGGTCCTCTTCCCTCAAAACTTAGGCAGGAAGGGATCGCACAATGGCCAATTCGAAAGGGGACAAGTAGTACATCTGATCCTGATGAAAGGTGGTCCTCGCCTGAAAGCTCCTGGTCGTGACGCAGCTGTGGGCTCGGTGATGACATCCGTCCTGCTGAGCTCGTGGGCTTGGTCTCGTTGCACTGGAATGGAAACCTTTGGGAGATTCCTCAGGAACCCACGCCTGTCCTTGCCTCCTTACCACCAAAGAGGAAACTACCTCCTTTACGCCCGCTGGCGCCCGCTTGGCCTTGGTCGCCATGGCTCACGTCATCGCAGCCTCGTGAGGCTGGGTGCTTGCATAGGAATCTCCGCCCCTCGAGAGGCCGCCTGGGGAGGCCACTCTCTCGGGAGGTATTGGTGGCGTCCACCTTGCGAGTCTACGGGCCCTCGCGAGGGTCTTGTCTCGAAGGTCTTGCAGATGGGCCGTACCAGGCCGTCGAGGAAGCCATGACGTCGGCCGCAGGCAGGCGAGCTAGTTCCCACAACGACGACAGATAGCATATGTTCCCTTTATGTTGTAGTCCACCGTGCGCCCACCAAGCCGACCAAACCTTAAAGGGGACTTCTCCTCCAGCCGAACTGGAGGAGAGCGGGTCTGCGTTGCACTCCGCGCCTCCTTCGGTCATCGGGGAGACCTGGAAGGTGCTGTCCTAAAGGACCCCACCGGGCGCGGACACAGGTGGTGGTGGCGACGAGATTATGGCCAAGCCTAATACCTCGGCTCCCGAAGACCGGGAGTAGGGATACCTCCTGGTGAACAAAGAGGAGGAGCTCGTTCAATCCGAGCCCTCCCAGGTGACGGCCTCGGAGCCCCCTAATACGTCTCAAACATACCTATAATTTTTGCTTGTTCCATACTATTATATTATCATTCTTGGATCTTTTACAATCATTTTATAGCAACTTTATATCATTTTTGGCACTAACCTATTGACATAGTACCAGTGTCAATTGTTGTTGTTTTCTTGTTCTTTAGTTTGCAGAATATCAGTACCAAACGGAGTCCAAATGTAGCGAATTTTTTTTAGATTTTTTCTAGACGAAAAGACACCCAGTGGGCCAAAGAAGTACCAGAGGGGAGGCCCGAGGTGAGCACAAGATACCTTGGCGTGCCCAGGTGGGTTGTGCCCACCTCGGTGACCTCCCGCACCGCCTCTTTGTCTTATAAATTCCCAAATATAACAAAAACCCTAGGAGAGTCAACGAAACACAATTCCAGCCGCCGCAAGCTCCAGAACCATGAGATCCAATCTAGACACCATCACGGAGGGGTTCATCATCCTCATTGGTACCTCTTCGATGATGCATGACTAGTTCACCTTAGACCTATGGGTCCATAGGCAGTAGCTAGATGGTTTCTTCTCTCTTTTTGATTCTCAATACAAAGGTCTCTTGGAGATCTATTCGATGTAACTCCTTTTTGCGGTGTGGTTGATGGGATCCGATGAAATTTAAGTTTATGATCAAATCTATATCCATGAATATTATTTGAGTCTTCATTTGATCTCTTATATGCATGATTATTTATAGCCTCATATTTCTTCTTCAAATGTTTGGTTTAGTTAGGCCAACTAGATCGATTTTTCTTGCCATGGGAAGACGTGCTTTGTGATGGGTTCGAACTTGGGGTGTTCTTTCCTAGTGATAGAAGGGGTGTAAACACACGCATATATCGTTGGTATTAAGGATAACAAGATGGGGGCTATTCCTACATGAATATATCTCGTCTACATCATGTCATCCTTCTTATTGCGTCACTACGTTTCTCCATGAACTTAATACACTAGATGCATGCTGGATAACGGTCGATGTGTGGAGTAATAGTAGTAGATGCAGGCAGGAGTCGGTCTCCTAATCCTGGACGTGATGCCTATATATTGATCATTGCCTTGTATATCGTCATAATTATTTGATCTCCTGTCAATTGCCCAACAGTAATTTGTTTACCCACCGTGTGCTATTTTGTCGAGAGAAGCCATTAGTGAAATCTATGACCCCCGGGTCTATTCTTTATCATATTTTCTTTGAGATCTATTTTTATTCTCTTTTATTTTCAGATCTATTATTCCAAAAACCCAAGAATACCTTGCTGCACCTTCTTATTATTTATATTCTTTCACATTTGATCGAGAGCTATTTATGCAATCTACCACAAATTTATATATCTTTTTACTGTGGAGGGACTGACAACCCCTCTTACGTGTCGGGTTGCAAGTATTTGTTCTTTGTGTGCAGGTACAGTTTACATAGTGTTGCTTGGATCGCCTACTAGATTGATACCTTGGTTTCATACTGAGGGAAATACCTACGGTAGCTGTACTGCATCATCCCTTCCTCTTTGGGGAAATAGCGACGTAGTTCAAGCGACATCAAAAGGAATTTCTGGCGCCGTTGCCGGGGAGACATCATCAACATCTATCAGGTTCCTAATCACAAATATCATCTCCTTGCAATTTACATTATTTGCCATTTGCCTCTCATTTTCATCTCCCCCACTTCACAAAAAATTGCCATTTTATTTGCCTTCTTTTTTGTTTTCCTTTTTTCCTTTTTGATCTTTTGTTTGCGTGTTTTCTTGTTTGCTATCTTTGCTTGTGTTGCCATGTGTCTTCTATTTTCTTGCATCTTTGCTTGCTCAAAATCTATTGATATGGATCCTCATCCACTTGCTAATCTTTTTAAAAGATCCAATTATGATGAACTAATCTCTAGTGAGTTGAGTTCAATAGATAACCTTTATGAAATTTTGCTTGAGATTTGTAAATCTGAAAATTGTGATGAAGTGTTAAAGAAAAAATTTATAAAGTGATTCATGATAGCCCCTTGTATGTAAAGCATGACTGCAATGATCTTATTATAAATTATATTAATGTCAATTATGCTAATAATATGCAAAAGCCCAAGCTTAGAGATGCTAATATTGCTATGTCGACTACTTATCACAATGATCATGATTGGGGTGATAATGATTCTTATGATCTTGAAAACTTGTTTAAACCTCATGATGAATATGCTTCCAATGATATTAAAAGTCGGTCTGGAGGAGTGTCAAATTTAGCTAAAAATAATCCAACATATTTGGAGAGTGTTTCAATCTTATGATAAAAGTGGGTTTGGAGAGGTCATGACTTTAGTTGATGATAATCCCACTATCTTGGAAGATTATAAAACTTTTATGCATGTGGATCATGAAAAGAAAATTTTATATGATAGCTATATTGTTGAATTTTATTATGATCTTACATGTAATTATTATGAGAGAGGAAAATATGGTTGTAGAAATTTTCATGTTACTAAATGACCTCTCGTTATGTTGAGATCGTCAATGCTTTATCCTTCTCCTTTGCATACGCTAGTTTTGCAGGCCTTGATAATTTCTTTCCTCATAGAATGCCTATGTACAGGAAATTTGTTAGACCTAAATGTGTTTGTCGCAATTTTTATGATGCTCTCTTTGTGTTTCAATTACTATCTTTAATGTGAGCATCATTAAAATTATCAATGCCTAGATAGGGGCATAAAACGATAGCCCTTGTTACAAGGCAACCCAATGAATAAAATTTATTTTTGCCTTTTTCTTTCTGTTCTTGAGTTTTTCCACAATTATGCCTCTGTTATGGTTGTGTTTTTTATGTTTCAGTTTGTGTTTGTAACAAGTAAAGCATTTGGGATCATCTTGGGTGATAGTTGCTTTGATCTTGTTGGAAAATCACAGAAGCAACAAAAAATTCTAAATAGTTTACACAAGATTGATAAATAAATTGCCTACATTGTCCTAATTGTTTAGAATTTTTGGAGTTACAGAAGTATGGTCGAAGTCCAGATTACTAAAACTGTTCTGTTTTTGACAGATTTTGTTTTCCCTGCATTGTGTGCTTATTTTGATGAATCTATGGATTCTATCGGGGGTATAAGCCATGGTAAAGTTGGAATCAGTAGATATAATGCAATAATAAAATATGGATGTGTTTGCAACAGTACTTACAGTGCTGATTTTCTTTATTATACTAACGGATCTCACGAATGTTTAGTTTAGTTTTGTGTGATTGAAGTTTTCAAGTTTTGGGTGAGATCGCGATGGATGAAGGAATAAGAAGTGAAAAGAGCCTAAGCTTGGGGATGCCCCATGGCACCACAAGTTAATATTCAAGGAGAACCAAGCAACTAAGCTTGGGGATGCCCTGGAAGGCATCCCCTCTTTCTTCTAACAACCATCGGTATTTTACTTGGAGCTATATTTTTATTAATCACTAGCAAAAGGGCCCGTGCATTGCAACGGGAGAAAAAAATCACACGCTGCTAGTCTGATAAACATGCCTAAAGACCCCACACATCCACGTCATCTGTGTGTTCAAACATGGTTAATCCTTAGGCGAGTGATCATTGAATCGCACATGTGCAAGGAAATGATTAAAACTTCCAAAAATAATCTTGTTGAGTTGAACATGACGGCTGCCTAGTCCATACACCATCCTTCGTAAGGATTGACTACAATCAGGAGCGAGAAAACACCAGAAAATACTTCCATGAAATTTCTAAAGGTAACACTGCACTTGTATATATAAAGTGAACCCATGCCACAATAGTAATATCCTCTGCCGACCACTCTACACCTGCCAAATTAAGTTCATCTATGCATCACCGAGAAAAGGAATTTGAATGATGTGGGGATGCCACCTTGGACACAACAAGGTCGCCTCTGCTATGTCTATGTCTCTAAATTGAATATTATTTCTGCAATAGAAATAACTTAAAGTACCAGTGTAACAACTACAAGAATAAAAAATTCACATTGATACTTGCCATAACCAAACAGATACTGGAACTTTGATTTATGAAACTATAGTAATTTAATACATCAGTATTCCAATGCATGTGCTGTGAATACTTGAGTTACTAATACCAAAGCTTTCTAGTTTTGGTTTAGAATAAAGAGATGTTGAGATCTTTTTCAAGTACTCCAAAAATACCACAATACTGGAACTTCGGTTTATGAAACTACTGTATTACATGATAGCAAACGCGTCAAAGAATTTAAAATTGTGGTTTAGAAAACTAAGCATCCAAACATGGCCTAAAGCATTGTCAAAACACACTCTAGCAGACCATCAAAAGACCAAGAAAAGACTCTACACTTCATCCAATGGAAAGAAGAAAATAAACTAATGATAGACAAATGATAGCTCAGTTGATTCCCTATGTATTGAACTTCAGCACAAGCATTGTGATGGCATGACAAAAATTTACATTCTAATCTAATTAACCATTACCGGATCCGCCTATTTCTGGCGTACACCTCAGCCATAATTAAACTACAATGTTGTTGTCATAATAAAAATGAATAAAATGAACAGAAGAGCAAGATCGAACAAAAGCTGCTTCAGCTATAACATCTTGGATTTTGCTACATACACACAACAACAAGCTGAATAATAAACGAAGAATATGATAGGTATCAAATAAGCCTCTAATTGAATTGGACCACAATGATTTTTATCATTTTTCTAGAGCCCAAATTGTTAATTAGATCCGCTATACAAACGCAACATAACACAAAATTCTTTACCAATAGACTTTTGGACTGCTTGATTAAAATCAAAACCACCAGCAAGAAGAACAGGGAGGTGAAAGGAAAGATGAAATCATTGCAAATAAATATCAGTATATCTTTACCTAATGATTAATCTATTTATTTACCTAATTATGAAAAGCCATGGCATGACTGGTTGCACAAAGAGACTGAACAAACTTCAGTTCTTATAGTTATTATTTTATGTTTCATAACATCGTTCAAGATACTATGCAAATAGCATGCTTCGAAGAGGTCATGTCATTATGAATTATGATTAGTTGATAAATGGGTCGTCGTGTTTAAAATAGGTGTATGCGTGGGCGCGCACCCATCCTGCTACCCATGTTCAAGCCCTATGCTCTGCAGTGGGTGTTGACTCAGGTAATAGAGAATATGTCATATACCGACCCAGTACAACAGGTGCTTAATTGTAGGTCCACCTTCTCGACCTATTCACGGGTATATCAGAGATCAAACATGAACCAATAATCATATATCCAAATTCATGTGCATCAATAGGAACAAAGAGGATTAACTAACTCCTAAGTCTGGCAAGTACAACTCAAAGAGGTGCTTGCTTGAGTGTATGGCAATAGACAAAGTTTGCAAAATTGTTCATCTATAGTTATGTCATGAGAACAACAAGATTTATTAACCATAAGTAGGTCTAGCACTCAGGTTTAGACATCCAGTATCTACATTTTGACATCCATAGTTGAGTCTTGATAACAACAAGATCTATTAACCATAAGTAGGTCTAGCATTCAAGTTTAGACATTCACTATCGATAGTTTGACACAAATTTGGTGTAAAATTGGTACCCAAGCTTACATTTCTGCAACTGAAGAAAATACTTTCAGTAGTAGAACAAACTACTGGGCACCCTACAGATACAAGTAAGTAAAGGGAGGAGCATTCTGTAGTAGTGTCGACTAAAGAACATCGTCATATTACATCGCTAAGCCTCCCAGCAAAAAAAGTAAAAAACACCCGTCCTAAAGGAGTATGACTTGACCTGGTGCAAACAAAACAAGGCGTGTAGACAACTATCCGGAAATTCCAAGGTTAGCTTCATACGTACCTCAAGTGGAGAACCTACAGACGAAGTTCCGGCAAAGTGTGGAGTATGGGCGGACAACATATGTTGCTCGCGGAGAGAAACTCTAAGAATAAAATCTAGATTCAGACAACAAATCTCAGCCCAATTACAAAATACTACAGGACTCTAAGAGTACAAAAATAAACTGAGTAGTTGTCACCCATAATTACTTGCCCTCCTAATTAAATTCTATTGAACTAGCCGAAAAATTATTTATTTAGTACTCAATGGAATGTATATAACAGGAGGGAGCACTCTTACCATACAAATTCAGCAAGGGCTTTCAAAAGATGTGGATGCAGAATTTTAGCGGTGGAAGTTAGAGCAGATGAGTGGATCGAGTTCTTGCTAAAGAGTGTTAGAGATTAGCCCCTCTTTGGCTTGACCCGAACTGTAGTCACCAGAGAAAACAACAATATTATGATCTCACAACATGGAAGGGCTAAAGGAGCAGGTTACCACAAGATTGGAAATCTCATCTATTGAAGTGGAGAGGAAGGAGTTATGGAGAGCTGGAGCGGCAGCACTCGACAGCGGAGGAAGAGCACCGATGTGTAGTAAGTGCAGACAGCGGTAGGGCTGCAAGTAGCCACATGCACTAACGCTGGCTGTGAATGTACTTCCAGCCGCAAAACAACGAACCGATGTGGCTAGCACACGCGTGTCGCTCGTGCCAATGATGCCACCTGTGCTGCTTGCTACCTGCTCAGCTCCCATGGAAGACATCGGCGAGCTTGAACTTGTCTTTTCTATTCATGGCGTTAATTACTTGCTGGCATCAATTCAGATTGCTACTTGCTACAGCTAGTTTTAGAAACGAAACACGAGGGAAAAATAATACAAAGTTTCCATCCTATAACCATTATATGTGCTATACTTATACTACAGGACCTGATCCACGTTTTGAACATCAGAGTGTTGTGCACCACATTCACAACCAGTAGTAAAATAAGACCATAGACAAATTTGAAGCAATGTACATGTTGCAGAAAACCACAGACCATGATTTTGACCCTCCTTGGCTATATACCTCAAGTGGAGAACCGGCCGACGAAGTTTCGGCAAACTGTAGAACATTGTTGGACAACGGATTGTCTTTAGGCGAAGTCGACAGAGGCGACATTGGGTGGTCTTCCAGCAAAGTGGGCAGAGGCAACATTGCACAGTTCCAAACTTGCAGACTTGCAATGTAATTTAGTTGGATTTCTAATAGAGGCTTTCGTCTTATACCAGCAAATTCTATGTGGAGTCCAGGTCGGACACCCATGGCTACATGTTGGAGTAAGTCTCCTGCGCGGATCCGATCCAAAAAAGACACAGCCGCCGGAGGGAGGTTGGCCGTGGAGGAGGCTAAGGGTAGCGCCGGGGAAGATTGGGGCTGGGTGGGGAAGGCAACATGTTGCGGCGGCGCCGTACGTCATGCGTCCCTGTGCGTTCAGGCAGTGCTTTGTTGTTTGAAGGCCAAGCTCATGTGTTCTCTTGTTGTTTAGCGCAAGGCCCAAGACCCAATTCTACAGCTCCAGGCCCAATAGAACGCGTGAACGTTATTTCGACAGAATCACGTAAATTAGTACTGTCGGATCACGGGTTCCGGAAAAACCTGTAAGGTTAGAACACTGGGGTGCGCGCGAAGATCTCCCCCTATTGATCCATGTCCTAACTTAGCTAAGATCTCACGAACTAACTCGACGAACTCGCAATACAAAGGACACAAGATTTATACTGGTTCTGGCCACCATTGTGGTGTAATACCCTACCCCAGTGTGGTGGTGGATTGCCTCTTTGGCTGAGGATGAACAGTACAAGGGGAAGAACAGCCTCCTGAGGTTGAGGTGTTCTTGTGCTTGGTGGGTGTGCCACCAAGGATGTGGAGGCTCCAATCTCCGATCTCCCTCCCTAGCTACGGTGGTGGATAGTTCTATTTATAGTGGCCTTGGTCCTCTCCCCAAATATTGAGCGGGAAGGGAGCCAACAACGGCCAGTTTGAAAGGGGACAACTAGTACAAGCTATCCTCACAAAAGCAGTCTTCGCCTGCCAAAGGCTCTGGTGGTGACGCTGTCTTGGGCTCCACGGTGACCTCCGACTTGCCGTCCTTCTGGTCTTGGTCTCATTTCACCAATATGGAAACCTTTGATTGATGCCTCGGTACTCCGCGCCTGTGCTTGCCCCCTTAGCGCCAAAGAGGAAACAAGGACGCTGCGCGCGCTGGCGCCCGCCTGGTCTTGATCGTCATGGCTCACATCACGAGAACTTCGCAAGGTTTTCCCGGCCTTGAACTCTCCACCCCTCACGAGCCAGTCTGGTGAGGCTGCTCCTGAGGAGGTCTTGTGTCGTCCACCTCGCGAGGCCTGGCCTTTCGTGAGGGCCTTGATTCCTTGTTGATGAAGATGGGCCGTACAGGACAGCCAGCAAAGCCACGCCGTGGGCCACAGGCAGGCAGGTCTGGGGACCCCCATTCCCAGAACGCTGACAGTAGCCCCCGGGCCCAAGGCGTGCTCGGGCTTGGCTTTGAGGCGAAGACAAAGGTCAAGTGCGGAACGCGGCGAGCCCGAATAGCCTGCGGCCTCGGTCAACGCATGGCAGTTGATTGGACGTGGGCGTCTCCGCTTCCCCACGCTGCATTGATACCCACCTGGCTAAACGGCCACCGCAGTCTACACGGTTATTCTTCCATCGCTTGCGCCATTCTCCTTCAATTCCTCTTCTTCCCCTAGACTTTGCTCCTCTTTTCAATCTGACCTTAGCTCTGCTCGCCCCATCGCCATGGCACTGACGCAAGCGGCTAAGGGGAAGAAGCTTCTGTCTTCGGCTAGTGCGCCCCCGACCGCCGAGCCCGCAGTAGGACGATTGCTGGTGCTCAACAATGGGGCCATGGGCAAGGTGCGTCCCATGCTCGCATCCAGCTTCAATGAGTGGGGAGAGACGGTGGCTTGACCTGCATCCCGTGCTCGCATTGACCGGACGGCCACTGAGGTCCCCTTCTTCATCGACACCCTCTGGGCCGGCTTGGTCCCTCCCTTCTCAGCCTTCCTCAACACAGTGCTTTCCCATTATCAGATCCACATGTTGCACCTTGATCCCCAATCCGTGGCCCTTCTTGCCGTCTTTGCCTTCATTTGCGAGGCCATGGTAGGCATTGCTCCTTGTGTGGCTCTTCTCTGCCACTTCTTCTCACTGCACCTGATTGATCCTCGGCAGAGCTCCGGATGCCTAAGCTTTCAAGCTGTGCCGGGGACGGCCGGCGATGGGATCGACTTCAAGCTTCCACCATCCACGAGCGGGTTTCGAACACGGTGGGTGTTTGTTGATGCTGGAATGCTCAGCCCCCTGCTCTCCTCTCCGTCAGGGCCCGCCATTCCTATCCCTGGTTGGTGCCATCGAAGGCTCACCGGTCCACGCCTTGTCCTCGTCTTGCTCAGGTTGAGGTGGCTCAAAGACCTTGGCGTGACTGCGCCTATGGTGGTGAGGGAGTTCGTCCGGTGTTGAATCGCTCTGCTTCAGCACCACTCCCATCCGATGTGGGCCTTGCTCAGCAGCCAGGATCACACGAGACTTCAGGAGTCTAAGCTCCCCCATGAGGTGCGGCGAACGGTGCTTGAGGTCCTAACGGGCGTCCCGTTGCTAGACGACTTGCCGAGGAAGAGTTGTGTTTTGTACCGCTGCTCGAACAAGATGACCTTCATAGAGCGGATGCCCTCGTGGGGCCCCATGAGAACGCCATCCTCGTGGTCCCTCTCCTTGACGCTAGCGTCGAGCTCGCCCCATGTGTTGGTGCAGGGGGGCGTGCACCGCTGGGGGCTGATAGTGAAGGTGCCGAGATGCTGATGCTGCCCAGGGCTCCCGAGGCGTCGACCTCGGGGTCTCGTGACTCTTGCCCTGGGGCGGCGGTTGAAGGGGCGACGCAGCCCACGTCTCCCACGGATGGGGCTCCTGAGGCCTCGGCAAGTCACTGCGAGGCAGAGCCGGTTAGCTCTCCTCAGCTTGGCACTTCTAAGGCTGCCCCTCCGAGCGCTTCTCTAGCCGCGCCTCGTGTCGGCGTCCATGTCCAGCGCTTCGGCCGGCTTTGGGTCGACTTCGAAGAACTCCGCAAGAGAAAGGGGTCCCCGAGCTATGGCAACGGCACCTTTGGGCCGTTAAAATGGAGGAAGTATATCGCCGTTGACGAGTAAGTACCTTATCTTAGTGATCTTCTGCGTGTTGCTTTCCTTCCTGACGATTGTCTCCTCGGGACCCTTTCTACCAAGGCCGCGAAATCTCCTGAGAAGCAGCTCCCTCTCGCCCCATTGCACCTATCAAGATCGAGCGATGCAGGCTCGTGCGCTGCCCATGGCGTGGGGTCAACCGTGCAAGTTGGCCCGTCATCAAGGTGTCTTGAGCTTGCGCCTTCGCCGTCTTTTCTTCACGGCCTTCCTCGGAGCACAGCAAGTGTGCCAAGGGCTCCCCCCTGGTCGCAGTCGGCGGCTGGCTCGCTTTGATCCTGGGGTCTTCTTCAAGCAGCGGGCCCAGTTTAGTTTGGGCCCCTCCTGAGGCCCAGCTGGTGCATGGGGCAGCGCCAGCCCCCATCCCCCAACTGAGAGGGGGCGCACCGCGTCAGGTGTCGCCCACAGCCCCCGTGGCAGAGGGCGAGATGGGCCGCGCACTTGAGTTCGAGCACGGGCGGAGCGTTGTTCGTCAAAGCTCTTCCAAGAGGCGATGGGCGCGATGAACCGTCTCGGTGAAAAACTCGTGGGTGTCGACACGCGCCTTGAGGCCGAGGGTCTTCGGTTGGTGGAGGAGCGGCACAAGCTGAAGGTGGCCATCAACCTCGGGCGCCACCAGTGCAAGCTGGATAACGTGAAGGCTGAGGCTTCCCTCGCAGCCTCCCATGAGGCCTGCTCCCGAGCTCTCGAAGAGGCTCGGGAAGTTGACCGCCGTCGCGAGGCCGCGGAGAAACGCACGTGGGAGCTCCAAGCCCGGAGTGCCATCTTGGATCAGCAGGTGGAGGCGCGGAGGGCTGCCCTTGCATCGTTGAGGAGGAAGAGATTTGGAAGCGCGAGGAGGTGCTGGCGCTGGAAGCCGTGGAGCGCAGCCTTGAACTTGAACGGCTGGAGACTAGGGAGCACCAGGTTGCTCAGGCGGAGGATGACGTCGTCGCATGCGAGGTCAGGGCCTAGGAGGAGGTCGACCGCTGGGTGGCTGAGGCTCGTGCAGATCTTGAGAGCAGGCACGACCTGAAGCTGAAGCTAGTGGAAGCCAGGGCCACTAGTAGGACTGCCGCCCTCAAGTCCAGGTTGGTCAAGGTGGAGCCGCACGAGGAGGCCGCCGCATCCTCCCTGGCCTCGGTGCAGGCTGAGCTGGCTTCCGCCCGCGCCGAGCTGCTCTCTCTTCGGCAGCGGGTCACCGACGCAGAGTCCGTCGCGCGGCAGAACAAGGACGAAGTTCTTGAGCGGCGGACTTTGGAGCGTTTGCACACCCCATGCTCGAGGACCTCAGGAATAGGAGCAGCACCGCCCTAGGCCATATCTGCGATGAGAATGCTCCTCATCCCCATGCGGACGACTACGCCAGCCACCTATGCTTCTTTGGCAATGTGGTGACTCTCCTGCAGAACCATTCTGAGATGGCTCGCCAACTTGTTGAATAGAGGAGTCGCAGCCTGCTTGGGCGCGTGTTCTCCCACGTCTTCAGCCACCTCCGGAACGTCGATCCCATCTTCGATTTTGACGCTGCCATTGCTCCCGTACCAGAAGCCATCCGGGGCGACCTGGCGCGATGGGTTGAAGACAACATGGATGCGCTGGTCAGTGCCTTCACTTCTGACGACGACGGGGTAGTAGTTGCAGCGGACGAAGGCGGCGTGGTTGACGCCGGGGACGCCGGCGCCGGTGAAGGTGGAGGCGACGCCAACAATGGCGACAACGACGCCAGCGGTGCATCTGAAGATGACATGGGGGACGCGGTGAGCGACATATCCGGCTGATCCCATGTTTCCCTGCTATTTACCCTGTAAAAACTTGGGCGTGGCCCCGGAAGAAATATTTTAAGAGGGGGAGCCCGTCATGTAAAAAATCACAGCTTTTATCCTTCTGTGTCAAATTGATTATGCGTCTTCACGAGCTTACGTATGCTGGGGCAAGGTTGTTGTTGCGGTTTACCTTAGCCTAGACGATCCCAAAACCAGCTCAAGATTTTGTGGGTTTCTGAAAATCTCCTGAGGTATTCGTCGAGACGCCCGAGGGGGCAGCATGATAAGTGAGCGCCAGCCACGGCTCGACATGTGCGTGGCTCGTGTGCTTCATGCCCAGCCCGGCTCGCGAGGGGTCCGTGAGGGGGGAGCGACAGGCGTGAACTCCGAAATAAGGCAAGAACTAGACCACGAGAAATAGCTCGAACGAGAAAAGGCATCCCCCCTGCGCGCATCAAATGAAAATTCAACTTCAACTTAAATCCAAATCAAGAAGGCAGGGTTATAGAAAAGAGGTCCAAAGCAAATGGCCGCGTCCGGCGCCTAGTCTAGTCTTCGACATCTTCTCGCCAACGCGGAGCTAAGTGCTGCCACTGGGCGTGGGAGTGAGCCACCGAGGCCCGAGGGCGGCTCTCCTAAGGCTCCAGGGCGTGTACAGTGATAACCCGCAAGTATAGGGGATCGCAACAATTTTCAAGGCTAGAGTATTCAACCCAAATTTATTGATTCGACACAAGGGGAGCCAAAGAATATTCTCAATTATTAGCAGTTGAGTTGTCAATTCAACCACACCTGGAAACTTAATATCTGCAGTAAAGTATTTAGTAGCAAAGTAATATGATAGTAGTGGTAACGGTAGCAAAAGGCAATGATCACGAAAGTAATGTTTTTGGTATTTTGTAGTGATTGTAACAATAGCAATGGAAAAGTAAATATGCGGTAACGGTAGAAAAAGGCAATATATGGAAAGCTCGTAGGCAATGGATCGGTGATAGAGAATTATGCCAGATGTGGTTCATCATGTAACAGTCATAACCTAGGGTGACACAGAACTAGCTCCAATTCATCAATGTAATGTAGGCATATATTCCGAATATAGTCATACGTGCTTATGGAAAAGAACTAGCATGAAATCTTTTGTCCTACCCTCCCGTGGCAGCGGGGTCCTAGCGGAAACTAAGGGATATTAAGGCCTCCTTTTAATAGAGTACCGGACCAAAGCATTAACACATAGTGAATACATGAACTCCTCAAACTACGGTCATCACTGAGAGTGGTCCCGATTATTGTCACTTCGGGGTTGCCGGATCATAACACATAGTAGGTGACTATAGACTTGCAAGATAGGATCAAGAACTCACATATATTCATGAAAACATAATAGGTTCAGATCTGAAATCATGGCACTCGGGCCCTAGTGACAAGCATTAAGCATAGCAAAGTCATAGCAACATCAATCTCAGAACAAAAAGTGGATACTAGGGATCAAACCCTAACAAAACTAACTTGATTACACGATAAATCTCATCCAACCCATCACCGTCCAGCAAGCCTACGATGGAATTACTCATGCCCGGCGGTGAGCATCATGAAATTGGTGATGGAGGATGGTTGATGATGACGACGACGACGGATTCTCCTCTGCAGAGCCCCGAACGAACTCTAGATCAGCCATCCCGAGAGGTTTTAGGGCTTGGCGGCGGCTCCCTATAGTAAAACGCGACGAATCCTTCTCTTTTAATTTTTTCTCCCCGAAAGTGAATATATAGAGTTGGAGTTGAGGTTGGAGGAGCTTCAGGGGGCCCACGAGGTAGGGGGCGCGCCCCCACCCTCGTGGCCAGGGTGTGGGCCCCCTGGTCTTGATCTTTTGCCAGGATTTTTTATTATTTCCAAAAATAGTCTCCGTAAAGTTTCACGTGATTCCGAGAACTTTTGTTTCTGCACATAAATAACACCATGGCAATTCTGCTGAAAACAGCGTTAGTCCGGGTTAGTTCCATTCAAATCATGCAAGTTAGAGTCCAAAACAAGGGTAAAACTGTTTGGAAAAGTAGATACGACGGAGACGTATCATACAGCCCCACTCATTATTATGTGAGAGTGTCATGGGCGGCGATCTTCACAGGCGTGAGCCTTACTTCATACCACCTGACGAGGGCCCCGCCTTGCGCCACCCCCTACCACCGCTGGGACGACTAGAAACCAGGACGACCCAACGAGGGCAGAGGGGACGCCAGCGACACCCTCGGCGACCATGGGTCCTCTACCGGGGGAAAGGTCGCCGGCGCCACCCTGGCAGAGGGCCTACCTCCGGGTGTTGCCTTGCTCCGGGCGACGCGGGGAGGGGCCTTGCTCCTGGCCCCTTCCACGCAGCCCCCAATGAGTCTCTCCTGATGGGGCGGGCATCGCCGTGCCCGAACCATCACTCGGCGCCGTGACCTGGTTCATCTGTGACTCATGGTTAGTGTAAGCTTGTCCCTGAGGGATTAGTGGTACCCTGTATCTGTTGTCGACAGCGCCGCCGGCAGGGCTCTCCGGCGGCTCCTGGAAGGCTTCAGCTTCTAACGCCTCCTCCTCCCATCCTGGCCCAAGGAACGAGCCTGGTCCATCATGCGGGGCAAGTACGCCTCCCAGGCCGTTGCCCCGAAGACCTCGCTGAAGTGCCCCACGCTCCACGTCGCTCGGCCCGTCACGCTGTCCTGAGGATGGCGGGGCGGTGCTCGGATGGGGCTGTGTGCGATGACGCTCGTGCCCGCGCCCATCCGAGGTGGCTCGGATGCGAGTGGGTGCCCTCTTCCGTGCATTGTGCTGACGTCGACGAAGCCCCCGGGCGCACTTGGGGGTACGCGGGCGCGGCGAGGCCCGACGTGGGATCCTGCCGCTGCCTGGGGCGTGAGTTGGTAGCAGAAGGGTGGTGCTCCCATGGCCGCCGTGTCCAGGAGCTCGGCGACGCATTCCAGCAGTCCATCCCGGCCGCTCTCCATCAGTCGGCACCGTAGCTGGTCCCGTGCCACTGTGAGCACAGACCGCATGTTCGCCTGCTCGCTCCTGGTGTGCGGTGCCGTCGCCGCGGCATGGCTTGCGGCCCTTGCAGTAGCTCACGTCTGTCGGGGAGTAAGAGCAGAGGGTAAGTGGCCGCGCCGCCCACTCCCTACGGTGTTTGGTGCGCTCGCCTCCTGAGACGCGGGGTTGAGGTCTTCCTGGGTAGGCGGCACCGCCCGGGCGGGGCAGGCTGCCCATCGGTCGTCGTCAGCCCTCGGGTCACCGGACATCGGAACCGTGGAGAGTCGGCGGATCGTCTGGTGGGGAAGAAGCTCCGGCGCACCCCTACCTGGCGCGCCAAATGTCGGATCACGGGTTCTGGCAAAACCCTTAAGGTTCGAATACTGGGGTGCGCGTGAAGATACCCCCCTATCGATCCATGTCCTAACTTAGCTAAGATCTCATGGACTAACTCGACGAACTCGCAACCCAAAGGACACAAGATTTACACTGGTTCGGGCCACCGTTGTGGTGTAATACCCTACTCCAGTGTGGTGGTGGATTGCCTCTTGGGCTGAGGATGAATAGCACAAGGGGAAGAATAGCCTCCTGAGGTTCAGGTGTTCTTGTGCTTGGTGGGTGTGCCGCCAAGGATGTGGAGGCTCCAATCTTCGATCTCCCTCCCTAGCTACGGTGGTGGCTAGTTCTATTTGTAGTGGCCTTGGTCCTCTCTCTAAATATTGAGCGGGAAGGGAGCAACAATGACCAATTTTAAAGGGGACAACTAGTACAAGCTATCCTGACAAAAGCAGTCTTCGCCTGCTAAAGGGTCTGGTGGTGACGCCGTCTTGGGCTCCACGGTGACCTCCGTCTTGCCGTCCTTCTGGTATTGGTCTCGTTGCACCAATATGGAAACCTTTGCTTGATGCATCTGTACTCCGCGCCTAAGCTTGCCCCTTAGCACCAAAGAGGAAATAAGGATGATGCGTGCGTTGGCGCCCTCCTAGTCTCGATGGTCATGGCTCATGTCACGAGAACTTCGTGAGGTTTGCTCGGCCTTGAACTCTCTGCCCCACACGAGCCAGCTTGGTGAGGCCACTCCTGAGGAGGTCTTGTGTCATCCGCCTCGTGAGGCTTGGCCCCTCGCGAGGGTCTTGATTCCTTGTTGATGAAGATGGGCCATGCAGGCCTGCCAGCAAAGCCAAGCCATGGGCCGTAGGCAAGCAAGTCTGGGGACCCCCGTTCCCAAAACGCCAACAAGTACCACCTCGTTTATATTACAATTTTGTCTATACAAATCATAAAAGCGTATTATGACATGAGAATTAAGCGTATTGTGACGATGAACCCAACAAAGTCAATCCGTGCTTTATTATTAGGGATAGACATATCATGAGTTTTGCTTGGAGCGTCTTGTATTATATGAGTCTTTGCTTGTTTTGCTTTTTAGTTTGTGTCATCTATCCTTGCTGGACACACATATTTGAGATAGCCAAAATTATGGTATGATTTGTTAGAATTTCTCTATATGTGTCGGATTGTGGGTTCCAGCTAACCCTTGAGGTTTGAACTCTGGTGTGCACACGAAGAACAATCTCTCCCTAGCTTGCTCGCTCAACGATCCCACGACCTAGCTCGACGAACCCAAAGAATAAGAGACACAAGGGTTTCTACTGGTTCGGGCCACCTTGTGGTGTAATACCCTACTCTAGTGTGGTATTGGTGGATTGCCTCGTGGGCTAAGGATAAACTAGTACAATCGATGAACATCCTCTGGAGGAGAGGTGTTCTTGAGCTTAGCGAGTTGGTGGGTGTGAGGATGGAATGGATCCAGTCCAAGATGAGTCTCCTCCTCTCTCCTTTCTCTCCTTTGCTACGATGGTGTCCAGCCCTATTTATAGAGGCCCCAGTCCTCTTCACAAATGTTAGGCGGGAATGGATCACACAACGGCCAAGTTTGGAGGGAGACAACTAGTACAAGCTGTCCTGACAAAAGGTGATCTTTGCCTGCCAAAGGATGTGGTGGTGACGCTGCTGTGGGCTCCGTGGTGACCTCCGTCCTGCCGTCCTACTGGTCTTGGTCGTGTTGCACCGATATGGAAACCTTTGCCTGATGCCTTGGGACTCCTCGCCTGCACCTGCCTCTTTAGCATGAAAGAGGAAACTAGTATACTGCGCTCGCTGGCGCCCGGCTGGCCTTGGTCGTCTTGGCTCACGTCATGTGAACCTCGTGAGGTGCCCCTCGCATAAAGATCTCCGCTCCTTGGGAGTCGGACTAGTGAGGCTGCCCCTAGGGAGGTTTTGACATTGTTTGCCTCGCGAGGCTCGGCCCCTCACAAGGGTCTTGAGCTGCTGCTGAAGATGGGTGGTACCAGGCCGTTGGCGGAGCAATGCACAAGCCCACAGGCAGGCAAGTCTAGGCACCCCCAGTCCCACAACGCCGACAGTAGCCCCCGGGCCCAAGGCACACTCGGGTTAGGCTTCGAGGCGAAGCCAAAGGTCAATTGCAGAGAGCTGCGGGCCCCAACCGCCTGCGGCCTTGATTGATGCATGGCGATTGATGGGACGTGGGTGCCTCTGCTTCCCCATGGTGCCTCAGCAAGCGTTTGACTTGACGAGACCCTGCTGCTTGCAGGAGGAAAACCATCATTACCTGTGATTGTGGAGGCTGACGGTCGGCCTCCCTCTGACTATAAATGAGGAGGGCATGGAGCCCCCATTGCTCATCTTCGCCTACACTTCGTTTGCTTCTTATTCTTCCTCTTTGCTCGGCTTTCTTGCTACGACACCCATGGCACCGATGAAGAGGTTCGCGGCTGCGGAGAAGGGAAAGGCACGCTAGGAGGGGCCCGGCTCTCCACCGCTCAAGATTGGTCGCGGCCGCCCCCGCAAGCATGCCGTGACCCCTGCCGTAGCCCCTCACGGGCACGGGCATACTCCTTCGGGTACCGACGTTGTCCTCGGCGGTCGCAGTGGTACCCCCTCCCATGGCGGGGGCCGCTCTAGCTGGAGCAGCCCTTGTGCTGAGGGGAGGCGCGCCATGGTCGCCCGGCTTCCTCGGCCGCGCTTCCATTTGGCAGAGGTTCTCCCAGAGTTCGTTGTATGGTCGGAGCAGCTAGCCGACACTTGGCTCCAGCTCCCACGCTCCTTCGCTGGTGAGCTACAGGCTGCAGGTCTTGACGGCTTCTGGCTGCAAGATGCCAGCTGATGCAGCAAGGCCTCATGGGCCACAGTGGAGGTCTCCACCATGGGCAATGTGGTCCTGGCCCGCGGCTGGCAGACGTTTGCCCGCGTGCACGGCCTGTGTAGGAGGTGCACCCTCCACTCTAGGTATGACAGCATCGCGACCCTCTACGTGAGGGTTTTTATGGAAGATGGCCGCCGCGCAGGGTGCTGCCCCGAGGACAGAGGTGGCAACGATGAGCCGGGCCTTGACCATGGTCGCGATGTCACCGGAGGCGAGTTCGCCCTTGGTGATGGCCGTGGCTCGTCTGGCGGCAGCATCTCCTCCTCTAGCGAAAGCTCCAGCAGCGGTCGCTACGACCAGTCGCCACATCATCGGGCCCTCTATGAGGAAGGTGGTGGGTCGTCCCGCCGCCACACTCTGGTGAAGCGCGAGGAGGACTCTGGGTGAGCCTGGGGGTGCGTTGGGAGCCGACCCTCAGGAGCCGCTGCGGGCACGCGTGCCGCTTTTGCTCATCCTTTCCCTTCTTCCTGCATTCCAAGGAACAAGAATGGGGCCCTGTGAGGGCATGTAATGAACCGTAATTTTCATGCCACTTGTGTTATGTTGTGGCATTCGTGCTTCATGTAGACATAGGGGGATAAGTTAGCTGGATACACCCGGGGTAGTTTCCTGTCTCGTGAGGGCGCGCCCTCTGGCACCTGGTGAGCCCTCCTTGTTGCTGGCTTAGGAGTCGTTGACCTCTAGAGGTGTCACAAAGCTGCAGAAATTGTTAGGATGTCCGTCGGGTGCCTTATCCTTCCTTGCACGAGGCCTCATAATCATGGCCTGGCGCACCATGTCGCGTTACCCATGGGGCACAGACTCCGAGGGGTGCGCCAACCGCGAGCTCAATCGAGGGTGCCTCGCGAAAGTCAGGGGAGCTGAAGCTCTGGAGCGATAGGGCTTTGGCGAGGTGTGTTCGTGGCTTAGGATAGCCCAGCGCACGCACACATGTGCTCAGCCCCCGCACGAGCCACACGAGGGAGAGCTTCGGGCAATTGCCGCCCTCCCTGGCGCGAAACAAAGAACAGAGCGAAGAAGTAGGGAAAAGAAAGGATTCAACCGAGAAATCGAGAAATTCCAGAACTTCAAATTTCACTAAAAAGTAGCAAACCAACTACAGAAAGCAAATGAACAGCCGCGTCCGGCACATAGTCTAGTCTTCTCACCAGCGCGGAGCTAAGTGCTGCTACTAGGACGTGGGAGGGAGCCCCCGAGGCCCAAGGGCGGCACTCCAAATACTCTGGGGCATGTACAACCACACTCATTATTATGTCAGAGTGTCACGGGCGGAGACCTTCACATGAATTGGGCCTTGCTTCATGGGTAGAACTTCCGGAGGTGTTGGATGTTCCAGGCGTTTTAAATGGGGATCATGTCCTGCGTCTCCAGGCGCACACCGCCAGGGCTGGAGACGCGGGCAATCCTAAATGGGCCCTCCCACATGGCTGAGAGCTTATGCAGCCCTTCCCTAGATAGCACCGGCCTCAGGATGAGATCACCCACCTCGAGCGTCCTGGAGTGGACGATGCGGCAGTGGTACCGCCGCAGCGCCTACTGGTACCTTGCTGCACAAAGCGAGGCTTGGCGGCGGCGTCCCTCACCCAGCACGAGGTCCATCCCCCGCATAGCGTCCTGGCGTGCCTCGTCGAATGCTAGGACCCGCGCGGAGCGATGCCTGACCTCGTGAGGGAGAACCGCTTCAGCTCCATAGACAAGGAAGAACGGAGTCTCACCTGTCGTCTTGGTGGTAGTGGTGCATATGGACCAAAGCACGGACTGGAGCTTGTCCTACCAGCCCCTGCCATCGGCCTCGAGCTTCTTTTTGAAGGTCCTTGTCTTGAGGCCCCTCAGGACCTCCGCGTTAGCGTGCTCAGCCTGGCCGTTGCTTCTGGGGTCTGCTACTGAGGCGTACCATATCTGCGTTCCAAGGTTAGCACAATATGTTTTGAAGAGATTGCTAGTGAACTGCGAGCCGTTGTCGGTAATGATGCGGTTACGGACCCCGAAACGGCTCACCAGGACCTTGATGAACCTGACCATGGAGCCAGCTGGGATGGTGCGGACGGCTTCCACGTCCGCCCATTTGGTGAACTTGTCGATGGCGACGTAGAGGTAGTGGTAGCCCCCATGCGCTCGAGGGAATGGACCCAGGATATCCAACCCCCGGACTACAAACAGCCATGAGAGTGGGATTGTCTGGAGGCCCTAAGCAGACTGGTGGATTTGCTTCACATGGAACTGGCAAGCCTCGCAGGATTTCACCAGCTCGGTTGTGTCGTTGAGTGCCGTGGGCCAGTAGAATCAAGTGCGCAATGACAAATGATGCCCGCAGTCTCCGCCATATATGTCAGCTAGCAGTTCATTCCGTTTGTCCCTGGATATGCATCATAAGAGAACATCATTCGGGCGTTTTCGGTATAGCTCACCTTCCCGGATGCAGTAAGCTGTAGCCTACCGAGCTACGCGCTCCGCGTCCTCCTCCTTCTCTGGCAGGGTCCGCTGCGGAAGGTACGCCCTAAATTCTTAAGTCCAGCACCCCTCTTGGGTTTCAAGCGTAAGGAGCAGGCGTGCTCCTAAGGTCGGATCGCAGGCGGGAGCTCCTGAGGTTGGTGGCGGGGGGAGCTTCTCCTGAGGCGGCATAGGCTCCGCAGCTCGAGGGGCCGCTGAAGGCTTAAAGAGCCGCTCCTCGAAGACGCCAGGCTCCTGGGGCTAAGGCCTTGATGCCCTCTTAGCGATATCATCAGCTTCCTTGTTTGTGCCATGGGGCACATGCTGCAGTTCTAGGCCCAAGAATTGCTCCTCCATTTTGCGTACCTCCGCGAGGTATGCCTCCATGTGCTCGTCATTTGGCTCGTACAAATTTTTGGAGAAGTTGACGAGGAGCTGAGAGTCGCCCTTGATGGTGAGGCGCTTCACTCCCAAGGCCACCGCAGCCTTGAGGCTGGCGATCAAACCTTCGTACTCCACGATGTTGTTGGAGACCTTTAGACCTCGCTGGAAGTAGAGGTGCACGGCGTAGTAGAGCTTGTCCTGGAGGCCGGCGATGTTGTACGTCTCCAGTCCCCGCGCCTGGCGCGCGAAGGCGCTGTCGAAGTACACGACCCAGCCATCCTGTGCTTCCCTTCCTTGTGAGAGAGACTGATCCTCGCATGCTTCGGGACCTGGAGCATTAGTCCATTCCGCCACGAAGTCAGCGAGCGCGGCTCCCTTGATGACCCTGGTGGTGCTGAACTCCAGCTGGAATGCTTGCAACTCGATGTTCCACTCGGCGACCCTCCCCGCTGCGTTGGGGCTTCGGAGCACCCTTTCCAGCAGGTAAGGTTAGACAACCTTGATGGGGTGTCCTTGGAAGTAGTGGCGCAGCTTGTGCGAAGCCACGAGGAGCACGAGCAGAAGCTTCTGTGGCATGGGGTAGCGGGCCCACGTGTCTCGCAACACCGTGCTGACGAAGTACACGGTATGTTTGACGAGCACGGGAGTGTCGGTCGAGTTCGATATCTCCTGAGGCATGGGCAGCTCCTGAGACTGGGGGACCTCAGGAGCTTCGTTACCCATCGGGACCGCCGCAGCCTCTGAAACACTGTGTGCCGTACCGTTTCGACTGAACGTGCAATGTTGTGGGGTAGGCTCTTGGCCTGTCGCTCTTCCCGGAGGGCCACCAGCGTTGTGCTAGCAGAATGAGGTGTGTCAGCCAGGTAAAGCACCTGGGGCTCGAGAGGTAGAGGCGCCACCATCACTGCTGGGCTGGTTAGGTATCTGTTGAGGTCTTGAAATGCCATGTCGGCCTCCAGAGTCCACTCGAACGGGCCCTTCTTCTTCATCATTTTGAAGAACGGGAGGGCATGCTCCCCTAGCTTGGAGATGAGGCACCCTAGTGAGGTTACGCAACTCGCGAGTTTTTGCATTTCCTTGAGAGTCTGCGGCGGGCTCATGTATTCTATTGCCTTGACCTTCCCTGGGTTCGCCTCGATCCCCCTATGTGACACGAGGAAACCCAGCAGCTTGCCGGAGAGGACACCAAACACACATTTCTTCGGGTTTAGCCACAGATCTACCTTGTGCAGGCTGGCAAAAGTCTGCTCCAGATTCTGAATGAGGGTCCTAACCTCCCGAGATTTCACCACAATATCATCAACGTAGGCTTCCACATTCCTTCTGTGGTTTTGTCCTAGTGTGATGTGCATCAGCCGCTGCAATGTCGCCCCGGCGTTACGCAGCTTGAACGGGATGCATGTGTAGAAGTACACCCTGCACGTGGTTAAGAACGCCGTCTTCTCTACGTCCTCCATTGCCATATTAATATGGTGGTAACCTAAGAAGGCATCTAGGAAATATAGCAGGTCGCAATCGGCGGTGGAGTCGACGATCTGATCGATACGCGGAAGAGAGAACAGGTCTTGGGGGCAGGCCTGGTTGAGGTTGGTGAAGTCGACGCACATGCGTTCTTTTCCACCCTTCATGGGCACGACGACGGGGTTTGCCAGCCACTCCGATTACCGGACTTCGCGGATGACACCCGCCACCTATAGCTTGCGGGTTTCCTGGATGATGAAGGATTGCTTCCCTGTGGACTGTCATCACGCCTTCTGTTTCAATGGGCGCACATTGGGGCACACCCTCAAGTGGTGCTCGATTACTCCCCTTGGGACCCCTACCAGCTACTTGGGCTCCCAGGCGAATACCTCCTTGTTCGTGCGCAGGAATTTCACCAGTGCCTCTTCCTGTTCCGGGTTGAGGTTGGCGCCTATGGTGAAGGTGGCTCCAAGGCCCCGTCCTCGTCGACGGGCACCTGCTTCGTCTTGGCCCGATCTTGGGAGAACACTTGCTTCTTCTTGGCCAGCACAACCCCTTCAGTCTCGGGTGCTGCTTCACCTGCTGGGTGCACCGCCGCCGTGGCCTTAAAGGCGAGCTTGAGGGACATCAGGGCCTCATTGGCGTCTCCAACCACGGTGAGGACGCCGTTGCTCCCCGTGATCTTCATGAGGTTGTATGCGGGGTGAGTTACTGAGCCAGGGCTGGGTACCCGACGATGGCACTTTATAGGAGGCTGATGTGAGCGATGTCGAAGTCGATGAGCTCGGTGCGGTAGTTGTTGCGGGTGCCGAAGGTGACGGGAGGCGGATCTGCCCTACAGGGCTGGTGGAACCGCCACCGACTCCGAAGAAAATCTTAGTGTGGTGGAGCCGGGCGAGCGGCACATGGAGCAAGATGAAAGCTTCCATGGAGAGCATGTTGAGGCTGGCTCCTCCGTCGATGAGGGTCTTGGTAACTGCTATGTTGCATATGGTGGGCGTGCAAAGCATCGGGAGCGCGCCCGAGCCCGCGGTGATTGCTGGGTGGTCCTCCGAGCTGAAGGTGTGGTTGGCCTGGGGCGCTGCCCATCCCGGGGGAGCCCCCTACTACACGTGGGCAGGGCCCATCTGGCGGATGAACTGCTTGACGTGGCGATCTGAGGGTGGCGCCCGCGAACCACTAAGGAGGGCTGCTAAGGCGGGGGGTGCCTGTGCAGCGAAGCGCGCGATGAAGAGGCCGAGTAGCTCCTCCCAGAAGGCCATGGAGGAGTGCGCCAGGTTGAGCAACCATGCGCGCGGCACGCCGGCGAGGGCCATGGGGAACCAGTTGGCCATGACTTGGTCGCCGCCTCCGGCTTCCAGAACGGCCTCCTCGTACGCCAGCAGGAATGCCGCTGGATCCGCGGCGCCGTCATAGCGAGGAGGCACCTCTGGCTTGAACTTGTGCAGACACTGCACTTTCTACAAGGAGGGGGTGAAGGCACGGATGCCTGTGGCGCATCCGCGGGCGCCCGCCGACCCAACGAAGGAGTGGCACCTGCCATGGGTGCAAGATGAAGCAGGCAGAGAGGGGAAGCTTCAGCGCACCCCTACCTGGCGCGCCAAAAGTCGGATTGTGGGATCTGGCTAACCCTTGAGGTTCAAACTCTGGGGTGCGCACGAAGAACACTCTCTCCCTACCTTGCTGGCTTAATGATCCCACGGCCTAGCTCGACGAACCCAAAGAACAAGAGACACAAGGGTTTATACTGGTCCGGGCCACCTTGCGGTGTAATACCCTACTCCAGTGTGGTGTTGGTGGATTGCCTCGTGGGCTAAGGATGAACTAGTACAATCGATGAACAGCCTCAGGAGGAGAGGTGTTCTTGAGCTTAGCTAGCTGGTGGGTGTGAGGATGGAATGGATCCAGTCCAAGATGAGTCTCCTCCCCTCTCCTTTCTCTCCCTTTGCTACTGTGGTGGCGAGCCCTATTTATAGAGGCCCTGCTCCTCTTCCCAAATGTTAGGCGGGAAGGGATCCCACAACGGCCATGTTTGACGGGAGACAACTAGTACAACCTGTCTTGACAAAAGGTGGTCTTTGCTTGCCAAAGGCTATGGTGGTGACGCTTTTGTGGGCTCCGTGGTGACCTCCATCCTGCCGTCCTGCTGGTCTTGGTCTTGTTGCACTGATATGGAAACCTTTGCCTGATGCCTTGGGACGCCTCCCCTGCGCCTACCTCTTTAGCACGAAAGAGGAAACTGGTACAAGGCGCCCGCTGGCGCCAGCCTGGCCTTGGTCGTCATGGCTCACGTCACGTGAACCTCGCGAGGTGCCCCTTGCATAGAGATCTCCGCTCCTCGGGAGCCAGCCTAGTGAGGCTGCCCCTAGGGAGGTCTTGACATTGTCCGCCTCGCGAGGCTCGGCCCCTCGCTAGGGTCTTGAGTTGTTGTTGCTGAAGATGGGCCATACTAGGCCATTGGTGAAGCCACGCACTAGCCCGTAGGCAGGCAAGTCTGGGCACCCTTGGTCCCAGAACGCCGACAATATGCTTCACTTAATTTTTTTTGAGCTATGGAATTGCTCTAGTGCTTCACTTATATCTTTTTGAGCATGGTGTGATTTTATATTTTTGAAGAAATGATGTCATGCTTCACTTTGATTTATTTGAGAGTTAGTAAAGTTTTGAAGAAATTCTCTCATGCTTCACTTATATTATTTTGAGAGATGAAAATTTTAATGCTCATATTCTTCACTCATATTTATTTGAGCTTGTCTAAAGCATTTGCAATATGTGAAACTAGTCCCAAAGTGATAGATATTCAAGAGGGATATAATAAAAACTTTCATGAAGATCATTGGAAAAAATGAACTTGATTCTTTGTAATAGTTTTGAGGTATGATGATAGTGATATCTGAGTCATGTTGGTGAATAATTATGCTTTAGTAAGAATATTGGTGTTAAGGTTTGTGATTCCCTATGCAATAACGAAAGTCAATAGTTATGCAATGAAATTACATCCTACTTGTGGTGCATTATTCAGTATTATCCATAATGCTCGCTTATGTGATTTTTCGTTTCTTGGTTGGTTGCTTCTCAATCTTTTTGCTAGACTCCACTTGTACTAAGTAGAAATGCTACTTGTGCATCCAAAATCTTTTAAACCCAATTTTTCCATATGAGTCCACCATACCTACCTACATGCGGTATTTCCATATCGTTCTATGCAAATATGTATGTGCAATCTCTAATTTTGAAAATGAATTTCACTTTTGTCTGCCTGTACCGCTCATGAAGCGGCAGGGTATGGCCAATATTTTCCATGCTAGATGTGTTTTTGTCAAGATGAGTGTTTATTCAATTGTCATTGCATGAGAGTACGGCAGTAATTGTGATGCCCAGTCCCGAAATGAAAAAGAAATTTACTTTATGTTGTCAAATAATAAATTCCTTATGAAGTGTTGGTATGGACGGTACCCGTGGATACGACTAGTAGTGGAGTGTGAAAGTATGGTAGAAAAAGGAATAAACTTTATTTTCTGTTTGGGAACCGCCTATGATATATCTAGCATGCATGAAAAGTGTTGGGAATTACTCGGGCGTTTTCGTTGATGGGAAAAGTATGCCTCTCAAAAAAAATCTCTCAATTTAAGCTTTGAGCTCTCGCACCTCCACAAATCCATACTCCCCTCTACGAAGGGCCTATCTATTTACTTTATGCGATTTTTATTTTTGAGTCTCCATCTTCTCTTATAAAGCACCAACAAGGGAGCACTATGATCATACCTGAGCATTAGATGTAGCTAATATGCGAGTGTGTATCATGACTGAATCAATGATTGAGCAAGATGGGCTAGGGATAACTTTCTTTAGTATTTATATTTTGAAAGACATGGTTTCTTGTAGATATGCTCGAGTATTCAAATCTTCATGTAAAAAGTAGACTATTGCTTTGAACCATATAAATGTCCAAATGTTCGTTCTACAAAATAAAAGAATATGTGGTGAACATGTTAGGCAACATTTCACATAAAAATTCTATTTTTATCATTTACCAACTGGAGGACGAGTAGGCATTAAGCTTGGGAATGCTGATACGTCTCCAACGTATCTATAATTTTTGCTAGTTCTATGCTGTTGTATTATCATTCTTGGATGTTTTACAACCATTTTTGTCGGTGTACAAAAAGAGGGGTACACTTTTTGTACCCCTATAACTGTGCACGGGCAGTCTGAGCCGCGGGCACCACCACACCAAGCAAGGCAAGGGAGGTGAGCCAGGGTAAGACCGAAGCTCAAGACAACTGCGACGCCAAGACCAAGACCACAAAGAACAAAGAGGACGAAGCGGACTCCCCCGGCAAGATCCTTGCCGGGAGACAGTTCTAGCAGCCTCGGCAAGACCCTTGCCACGGCGACTCATCACGCGCCTACGGAGAGAATCACCCTTGAGTCCACTGCCCCAAAGGGCAAGGATTCGGGAGACATCCCCGTGGCGACAAGCAGATCTTTGTGAAGACGTTCAAGACCGGATACGCACTAAGGAGACGGCAACCTTGGCGGGATCCCGGCCGAGGAAGACCAAAAGGCCCCCGGCAAGCGCCTTGCCGGGGATGACAGCAGGCGCCTCGGCAAGGCCCTTGCCGGGGCCCAGGCAAGGCCCTTGCCGAGGACACCCGCAGGGCCACCGTCAGGCCCACGCCGACTAAGCCTCCACCACCGCATGCATGCAGCTGCCGACCCAACTAGCTGGGCAGGCACCTGCATGGCGGCATGCAGATCTTCGTGAAGACCCACCACTGTGCCACCTCAGCTGCCTGCCTACCTACGTGGCATTGCAGGCGTCGCTGGCCAGGGCACGTGTCGACACAAGAAGGAGCAGCGACGACCGACGAGGCAGATCTCTCTCCCGTCCCCGATAAAGCAAGGACACCTAAGCAAGACACATTAAATGCGCCTTGTCATGTAATGCGAGGGATAACCTCGCATCACTGTACCCTTTCCACCTCCTGTGTGCCACTGCGGCCACCCCTTTTCCTATAAAAGGACGCCCGAGACGACCAGCTAGCTCAAGAACACAAATACACAATCCACCAAAGCAGGAGTAGGGTTTTACGCATCCTTGTGGCCCGAACCTAGATAAACGAACCCTGTGCTACCTGCTTGATCCGCTCTTCTCACGACCCCGCGCCCCGCTAACCGTAGTAGGGATTCTCGTGATCCCATAGGTGTCGTTCCCACCGACATCTTTGGCGCGCCAGGTACGGGGCGCAGTTGTGAGAATCGGCTCTAGCAGTTAGTTTGGCGCTTCTTCATCATCATGGTGCCCAAGAAGAAGAAGACGGTGGCGGTTGGCCAGTCGGAAGCCGGACAGCCCGTCCCGACGCGGGCGAGCAGCGGACCGGTCGCAGAGAGGACCCGGGGCGCTGCTCGCGAACACCAACACCATCCCAGTAGCCGGAGTTTGGGAGGCGGCGATGTTTGTGTGCCTGGTAACGGGCCACACGTCGCCAAATCCAAAGGCGGAGCCAAGTCCTTCGCAGGTGGAGCGGGGCCTTCCAAGGTCATCGCCGCCCCGCCCGAAGGCGACGCGAGGGCCTCCAAGACTCCCACGCCGGTGTCAACAGCACGCTCCTCCCAGGCAGCGTGCGACGAACGGCATAATCACGCCGAAGACCCCGGGCGTCGCCGCGGGAAGAGCCCCGAGCGCCGCTCCCGGGACGTAGAAGATATGCCCACTCGCCGAGGCGTTGGTGAAAGCGGCATGCGACCGTGGGGTCGTGATAGAGCTCCTTCTGACATGGTCAGAAGTCGAAGTGCCTCGCGATCCGTGCAGGTTTCGCTGCCGCCGATGCCAGCAGAGGCCCTGGCGCGCGCAGTTGCTCCTCGATTTTCCTCCCACTACGGGGAAACTCGACGAATGGAGAGCCACTATCCGAAGCCTTGTTGCGGTGGCCAACAAAGCCGAACCAAGTCCGGTGAGGCCCCCGGGTCGACGCTCCGATGGAGTCCCGCGGACCAGTGGCAGAAAAGCCGGCGGCGCCGTGACCACGGTGCATTCACCTCTTCCCCATCCGGTACCGCGGGCGCCGGCTTGTCGCGACGTCGTGGGCGATGCCATCTCCATAGTATCGTCTGACCCGCGGACCCACTGTGACCAGTGCCAAGTTCTTCGGGAACGAGCCCATGAAGACGCTCGAACCACTATCGAGCGCCGGTGCGGAGCGCGCCACTAGTCAGGCAGGCGAGCAGGGCCTGTTGTGAACCACCCGGCCCCGGAGAGCCCTGGAGGCCGACCTTACGAGATAGGCTGTCCGGCTTTTACTCGTGACCTACGGCAGTTCCAGTGGCCCACTCACCCGTCTGAGTTCCTCAGCATCTACACCATCGCGATGCAAGCCGCCGGAGCCCACGATGATAAGGTGCTTGCAAATTACTTTCCATTGGCTCTTAAACCTAACGCCATGTCGTGGTTGATGCACTTGCCGGTAGACTCTATTTCCTCCTGGTCAGATTTGTTCCATGAGTTTGTGGGCGCCTTTACTGGGGGTCACCAAGCCCACGGCCAAGCAAGTGACCTGCATGTCATTCCCTAGAAGGGAGGCGAGAGTCTGTGCAAGTATATATAGTGGTTCAGCCGTGTACAGTACAATATCCCTGATGTTCACCCTGCCGCCATCATCAATGCATTCCATCAGAACGTGCGTAACCGCAAGATGCGCGAAGAACTGGCGATGAACAAGGTGAAAGATGTGGCAGAACTCTATGTTCATGCTGACAAATGTGCCCGGGCTGAAGAGGGAAGGAAGTACCCCGACGAAGATGCCGGCGTGGAAACCGACTCCTCAGATGAGGATACTGCTGCCCCGGCGAAGAAAGGCCGGCGCCGCAACAGGAAGCGGAAAGGTAAAGTTGTGCTTGCCGTCGAGGGATCTGGCGACTCCGGCTCCGCCAAGAAAACCAAGGCAGATGACCCCGGCAAGGAAATTGCCGGATGTGTCGCCTGCCGAGCCTTGGCGGCTACCGAGAAGCCAGGAAACTCCAACAAGCAGTACTGCAAGATCCATCGCACCAAAGGCCATGATCCCCAGAACTACCGACGGGTTGAGCTCCTTGCTGAGAAGCAGAGGGCTGAATATGAGAGGCGGGACAAGGAGAAAGGCCAGGACGGTGCTGAGGGGTCCGGCAAGAAGCATGACGGCCAGGCGGGCCATCGCGGCAAAGATAAACAGCGGGAGAGGCCCGCTCGGGGCAGTGACAAAAAGCCAGAAGACGATGATCACGAAGAGGACGATGAGTCTGGTGACCAAGGATTTCAGAAAACTACAGAGGCCATGTGCGTCGATGGCGGCGCCTCGCTGCATACCTCTCACCTCCAGCTTAAACAGTGGGCGCATGAGATTACAGCGGCGGAACCGTCGTTTCATGCCCAAAGGCCGCTGAAGTGGTCCAACACACCTATCATTTTTGACACTGAGGATCACCCTGATCGCACTACTGCAGTCGGGTGCTTGCCATTGTTGGTTTCACCAACAATACACAACCTCAAGGTGACAAAGATGCTAGTCGATGGCGGGGCCGGTCTAAACTTAATCTCTCCTGCCGTGATCGAGAAATTGCAGATTCCTGATGAAGACCTCGAAGAGACGGGCACGTTTCAGGGGGTCAACCCAGGAAGAAGTCAACCTAAGGGAAAGGTCACGTTGCCCGTGACTTTTGGGAGCGATCTGAACTACAAGACAGAAAGGGTTGTGTTCGACGTTGCCAAGATCCCCTTGCCTTACAACGGGATCCTTGGCCGCCCAGCGCTGGCCAAGTTCATGGCGGCGTCACATTACGCCTACAACACCCTGAAGATGCCGGGGCCTGTGATGATCATCACTGTCCCGTCGGACAAGAAGGATGTGCTAATTTGTGTTGACCAACTCTATCAACAAGCAGTTGCAGCAGCCGCCACTGCCAAGGTGCTTGCTCCTGCCGTTGGAGCCTCGGGAAGGCAAAAGAAGAAGACCGGTGAGACCTCAGGCACCCACTCCGGCAAGCGCACCTCTTCGGAGTGTAACGCTCCCGTCGAGGACGTGCCAGAGAGCTCCGCCGACAGAAACAAGAAGTCCAGGGCCACACCGCCGGGAACCAAGAAGGTTTTTGTCAAGGAGGACGGCACGGGAGGAGCTTTTACCATAAGCTCCACCCTTGATGACAAATAGGAAGACGCGCTCGTCACCTTCCTGCGGGCGAATGTCGATGTGTTTGCCTGGCAAGCATCCGACATCCCCGGCGTTCCCAGGAAGGTGATTGAGCACCACCTTGCTGTCTGTCCTCATGCGCGGCCCGTCAAGCAGAAGGTCAGAAAGCAAGCTTTGGAACGACAAGAGTTCATCACAGGGGAGATCCGGAAACTGGAAGCAGCGGGTTTGGTAAGAGGAGTGCTCCATCCAACGTGGTTGGCCAATCCGGTGGTAGTGCGCAAGGCAAATGGGAAGTGGAGGCTGTGTATTGATTACACAGATATTAATAAGGCTTGTCCCAAAGACCCCTTCCCGTTGCCGCGCATCGACCAGATTGTTGACTCCACAGCTGGGTGTGATCTGTTGTCATTCCTCGATGCCTACTCCGGCTACCACCAGATCTTCATGGCAAGGGAAGATGAAGAGAAAACGGCATTCATCACCCCATGTGGTACGTATTGCTTTATACGGATGCCTTTCGGGTTGAAGAGTGCTGGTTCAACGTTTGCAAGGGCGGTCCAGATTGGTTTTGAACCCCAGCTCCATAGAAATATGGAAGCCTATATGGATGATATAGTGGTCAAAACCAAGAACAGGGCAACCCTCATATCAGATTTACAAGAAACATTTGCAAACCTACGCAAGATCAATCTCAAGCTGAACCCTGAGAAGTGCGTCTTCGGCGTCCCGTCTGGCAAGCTTCTCGGGTTCTTTGTGTCACAGCGTGGGATAGAGGCCAATCCGGACAAGATCAAAGCTATAGAGCGGATTGAAGCGCCCAAGCGAGTCAAGGATGTGCGTCGGCTTGCCGGTTGCGTTGCCGCCATGAGCAGGTTCATCTCCAAGTCCGCCGAGCGCGCCCTTCCCTTTTTCAAGATTTTGAAAAAGGCGGGCCCGATGGAGTGGACACCAGAAGCCGAAGCAGCATTGCAAGATTTGAAGAGGTACCTCTCCTCCGCGCCAATACTAGTTGCGCCTAGGCCACAGGAACCGTTGCTGCTGTACCTGGCGGCAACGAACCAGGTGGTCAGCGCCGCACTAGTGGCGCAGAGAGAAATTGATGATGAGGTAATAGCAGCGACGGAGCCCGATGCCACCGATGCCGAGACGACGCAGCCGGTTGGAGTGCCGCCAAGGAAGAAGATGATGCAGCACCCGGTCTACTTTGTTAGCTCCCTTCTGCAGGGGGCTAGATCAAGGTACTCCGGTGTGCAGAAACTGCTATTCGGCCTTCTTATGGCCTCGAGGAAGCTGCGTCACTACTTCCAGGCGCACGAAATCACTGTCGTCACTCGCCTCCCTCTGCAACGGATATTGCACAATCCAGACGCAACGGGAAGGATCGTAGAGTGGGCACTGGAACTGTCCAGCTTTGGCCTCAAGTTTGAGAGTACCTCGACGATTCAAAGCCGAGTCCTGGCGGAGTTTGTTGCAGAATGGACCGCGACGCCTGACGAAGAAGCCCAAGAGACTGCTCTCCCCGGCAAGGAGGCAAGTTGCGACTGGATCATGTACTTTGATGGAGCTTTCTCCTTACAGGGCGCCGGGGCTGGCGTACTGCTTGTCGCGCCCACCGGAGAGCACCTCAAGTACGTGATCCAGATGCACTTCCCCAGGGAGGTGTCAACAAACAATACGCCTGAGTACGAAGGGCTGCTTGCCGGTCTTAGGATCACGGCGGTCCTTGGAATCAAGAAACTCGTCGTTAGAGGCGACTCGCAACTTGTCGTCAAGCAAGTCAACAAGGATTACCAGAGCCCATTGATGAAGGCCTACCTTGATGAAGTGAGAAAGCTGGAAGAGCGTTTTGACGGTATACAGGCAGAATACGTTCCCCGAGCGGAGAATGATATCGCCGATTACCTGTCAAAACACGCTGCCCTCAAGCTACCTGTGGAACCAGGTACCTTTGTGCTTCAGCTAACTCAGCCATCCGTTGATCCATCAACAGAGCAAAACAAGAGGAGGAAATCAGTGCCCAGGAAGTACTTTCCCGCCGAGCTCCCCAGAGCTGCCGGCAAGGATGTTGCCGGAGATAATGAGCCCGCCACGGGAAGGCTAGCTCCGGCGGAGCATCAAGCTCTTGCCGTCGAGACAACCGCTCATGTAGTGGAGGAAATGCCTTTAGTCCTCGCCGTCGAGCCCCGGGCTCCAGCATGGGAACAACATACCATTCGATTCCTCCAAACAGGGGAACTTCCTGAGGCGGAGGAAGAAGCGGAAAATGTAGCCCGTCGCTCTACTATGTACCAGTTCGTCGATGACGTCATGTACAGAAAGAGGCCGAACGGCGTGAAATTGAAGTGTATTCCTCGAGAGGAAGGACTGGGGTTGTTGGCGGAGATACATGGAGGCATATGTGGATCCCACATCGGGTCAAGGGCCCTTGCTGGCAAAGCGTTTCGGCAAGGCTTCTTTTGGCCCACCGCCCTCCAGGATGCGATGACACTAGTCACCAGGTGTGAAGCGTGTCAGTTTCATTCAAAGAAGCTTCATCAGCCAGCTCAAGCCCTTCAAACCATTCCTCTCTCCTGGCCCTTCACGGTTTGGGGGCTCGACATACTGGGCCCTTTCCCCCACGCTGCCGGGGGCTTTGAGTACTTGTATGTCGCAATCGACAAGTTCACAAAGTGGCCAGAGGTGGAAGCACTGAGGAAGGTCACAGCTCAGTCAGCCGTCAAATTCTACATGGGACTAGTGTGCCATTTTGGTGTACCCAACAGGGTCATCACCAACAACAGTACACAGTTCACAAGCCGCACCTTCATGCAATATACCCAAGACCTCGGCAGCAAAGTCTGTTTCGCTTCCGTTGCTCACCCAGGAAGCAATGGTCAAGCTAAGAGGGCAAACGCTGAAGTACTGCGGGGATTAAGGACAAAGACCTTTGACAGGCTGCACAAGAGTGGAAGGCGCTGGATTGATGAATTACTGGCGGTTCTTTGGTCAATCAGAATGACACCAAATCGAGCCACCGGCCAGACACCCTTTACACTGGTATATGGGGCATAAGCAGTTCTCCCCACTGAACTCATATACGGGTCACCTCGAGTACTCGCTTATGATGAGCTTGAGCAAGAGCAACTGCGCCAAGATGACGCAACGCTCCTTGAGGAAGATCGTCTTCGGGCGGCTGTGAGAGCAGCGTGCTACCAGCAAGCCTTGCGTCGCTACCATAGCCGCAAGGTTCATGCCCGAAGCTTTGAGGAAGGCGACCTTGTTCTTCGGCACGTTCAATCAGCCAAAAATTCCAACAAGTTGACGCCGAAGTGGGAAGGCCCTTATCGGGTAATACGAGTCACCAGGCCCGGCGCAGTCCGCTTGGGGACCGAAGATGTCGTTCCGGTGAGTAACTCCGGGAACATTGAGCATCTTCGCAAGTTTTACCCGTAAGGCGCAGCTTGCCGGGCCCCCCGGCAAGCCACCTTTTGTATGAGCATTGCCGATGACGCATGTAACCCTTTGTACAAAGCCAGGCGCAGACCCTGAGCATAAGTAAATGAAGCACTGGCGCCCTGAGTTATAGCATGCATGCTAGGTCGAGTCTCATCCTTGGTTAGGGTTGATAGTGCTTAGCGGCGACTAACCCCTAGCTTAGAGGTCGAGTGTGCGTCTCCTTGTCTTTCTTTCGTCTTCTTTGGTTCATAGGACACACGGATATCCGTGCCGAACCACTTGGGGAGGAAAACAAGATGAACAGACCAGCATCTAGCCCCCGGCAAGCCAGTATTGCCGGGGGGCTGCAAGAGCAAAGATTCACCCACGGCGAACCAGGGTTGCCGGGGGCTGCAGCTTCAGATAAGTTCTTCATCCCTTATCATGCATTCCATTACGGACTGAGTTATGTGAAACCTCGTTTCCCCTAAGCTACCGTGCTCCCATAACTCTAGGCCCTAGGGCTCGTTCCTGGGGCCAAGTTTGGTCGTAGTCGCGGCAGCGAAAGGATGAAACAAGGAGCCTGAACCCGCCTCATCCCTGCCTCCGCCAAAGGCGTGAGGAAGGTCGAGCGAAGTGGGGAGACGGCAAGGCCTGTTGCCGGGCAAGGAAATGTTTATCTTGAAGATATCAAGGATTTACTCCTTGTTGTGGGTTCCACCCACAAACAAATGACCCGGCAAGCATCCCTTTTTCTTAAAAAGCATTCCACTCAGGTACAGTCCATAGGGAATGAAAAACATGAATGATGGGATTACAAGTTTTAAATTCAACAAAGGCCCGAAGGCTTACAAACTAAAAAGAGATAAGGTGCCTATAATCCCTTTCTTGTCCCTCTCCTCAGGAGGCAGGTTAAGGAGGCGAAAGAGACAAAAGGAGCGCCTAGGCGAGCTACGGGTGGCAGAAGACACCAAGAGAACATCTTGGTGGCCGTCCAAAGGCTGGATGGTGATGGCGGCGCCGGAAGCAGAGCTCGAAGATGAGGCAGCAGGACGTCAGCATGCGTCGAAGGCATCGGTGCCCACGTACTCCGACTTGACGGCCTTGCCGCCCGCCCTCTTCCTCTTCCGCAGCCTCCCAACGCCAGCCGCCCAAGGAGACAGCCCCGAGAAGTTCAGGGAGCCGGCGATGCGTATGATGGGGTCGCCGGTGCCGCACGGAGCGGCACCCGACACCTAATCGGACCCGTCATCCTGCTGCCTACTACCCTCGTCGTCGCTGCCGATGTCCTCCTCGTCACTACCGCCCGAGGAGGAGTCTTCACTATCAGAAGAGCTCTCCACGTAGCACCTTGCACGGGTCCCAAAGCACCCGAAGACCTTGACGGAGAGAAGGCCACCCTCCATCAGCTTAAAATGGAGAGTGAGCCCCTCCATCACGCGGTGGATATGGGCAAACATCTTCCATCCCCGACGGAGATACATCACGTGAGGGGCGGGGAAGTCGACGCGGGCCCACGTGCCATTGATCCCGCAGCCCCTCATGTGCAGCCACAACGACTCCGGCGGATCCAACTCCATCTCCCGCGCAAATGGAGTCGGGAGACGAAGGCGACGGCGCGGTGGCTGGCGCAACCTGACGAAGAACTCACAAGGGTCATCCCTAACATGGCCCTCCATTGGAGGAGGAGCTGCTGGCGGAGGCGAGGCCGGCGCGCCACCCCGTCCTCCTCTTCCCCGAGCGCCCCGGCCTCGCCCACGGCCTCGCCCCCTCCCCCTTCCCCTCGCGGCTGGCTCTGCCACCGCCAGCGCAGGAGAAGGAGGGGCGCGTTGTCGAGCGGCGACCTTCGCCGCCACTATTGAAGGACCGGGGTTCCCTCTCTCCATGACTGATAGAAGGGAGGAGCAGAAGCTGAAGGAAGAAGAAGATGAAAGAATGCAGGACGCCATCCCCGCCTCCCGCTCTTTATAAAGGATCGGGGTTGGGTCTTGGCCGCCCCGCTCGGCTAATCAAGACACGGGAGGCACAGGGAGTCAGGGCCGACCCGCTGCCCCAACCAGCGATGGCTCAGTTTCCCGCCTCCACCGTTTGCCACCCCAAGCGCATGGGAGACACATGGCGAACATGCAGAACCGAAGGGACGGGTGAGGTGACCTCTCCCCACCCCGTGATCGTGGGAGTGGATGCCTCGAGGACCGTGCCTCGTCCCCATTAAGTAAATGGGCCGCGCCTCCACGCCTCCCTCCGTTTATGGGGAAGGAGCGAACCGCCCCCTTAACTGCGACGTGACGCATGCGTGCAGAGACCTACCCCACGCATGCCGCCCACGTCACACACGCCTCCCCACGCCGCGCCACATGCAGGAATCATGGGAAGCGCAACGTGCGAAGAATCTTACCACGATAAAAACCGCCCCGCCTGCCCGCGCACCGTTTTTGGGCCTAGCCCAACAACCCGTTGCGCTTATGTGTGGCCCAGGCCCGGGGGCTCCTGTCCGTGTACAAAAAGAGGGCTACACTTTTTGTACCCCTATAACTGTGCACGGGCAGTCTGAGCCGCAGGCACCACCACACCAAGCAAGGCAAGGGAGGTGAGCCAGGGTAAGACCGAAGCTCAAGAGAACTGCGATGCCAAGACCAAGACCACAAAGAACAAAAAGAGGACGAAGCGGACTCCCCCGGCAAGATCCTTGCTGGGAGACAGTTCTAGCAGCCCCGGCAAGACCCTTGCCGCGGCGACTCATCCCGCGACTACGGAGCGAGTCACCCTTGAGTCCACTGCCCCCAAAGGGCAAGGATTCGGGAGACATCCCCATGGCGACATGCAGATCTTTGTGAAGATGTTCAAGACCGGATACGCACTAAGGAGACGACAACCCTTGGCAGGATTCCGGCCGAGGAAGACCACAAGGCCCCCGACAAGGCCCTTGCTGAGGACACCCGCAGGGCCACCGTCAGGCCCACGCCGACTGAGCCTCCACCACCGCATGCATGCAGCTGCCGACCCAACCAGCTGGGCAGGCACCTGCGTGGCGGCATGCAGATCTTCGTGAAGACCCACCACTGCGCCACCTCAGCTGCCTGCCTACCTACGTGGCATCGCAGGCGTCGCTGGCTCGGGCGCGTGTCGACACAAGAAGGAGCGGCGACGATGGACGAGGCAGATCTCTCCCCATCCCCGATAAAGCAAGGACACCTAAGCAAGATGCATTAAATGCGCCTTGTCATGTAATGCGGGGGATAACCTCGCATCACTGTTCCCTTTCCACCTCCTGTGTGCCACTATGGCCACCCCTTTTCCTATAAAAGGACGCCCGAGGCGACCAGGAGAGGGATTCGGCTATTTGGAGCTCCTCATGCCCCATAGCTAGCTCAAGAACACAAATACACAATCCACCAAAGCAGGAGTAGGGTTTTACGCATCCTTGCGGCCCGAACGTGGATAAACGAACCGTGTGCTACCTGCTTGATCCGCTCTTCTCATGACCCCGCGCCCCGCTAACCGTAGTAGGGATTCTCGTGATCCCATGGGTGTCGTTCCCACCGACAATTTTATAGCAACTTTATAACTTTTTTGGGACTAACCTGTTGACATAGTGCCCAGTGGCACTTGCTATTTTTGCTTGTTTTTTACTTCGCAGAATAGCAGTACCAAACGGATTCCAAATGCGACTAAACTTTTTGGAGATCTTTTCTGGACCATAAGACACCCGGTCGGCCAAAGAAGTACCAGAGGGGAGGCCGAGGTGAGCACAAGACACCTGGGTGCGCCAGGAGGCCGGGCGCGCCCAGGTCGGTTGTGCCGACTTCCCGCACCACCTCTTCACCCTATAAATTCCCAAATATTCCAGAAATCCAAGGAGACTTGACGAAACACAATTCCAGCCATCGCAAGTTCCAGAACCATGAGATCCAATCTAGACACCATCATAGAGGGGTTCATCGTCCTCATTGGTGCCTCTCCGATGATGCGTGAGTAGTTCACCATAGACCTATAGGTCTGTAGGCAGTAGCTAGATGGTTTCTTCTCTCTTGTTGATTTTCAATACAATGGTCTTTTGGAAATCTATTTGATGTAACTCTTTTTTGGTGTTTTTGTTGGGATCCGATGAACTTTAAGTTTATGATCTGATCTATAAACATGAATATTATTTGAGTATTCATTCGATCTCTTATATGCATGATTATTTATAGCCTCGTATTTCTTCTTCGAATCTTTGGTTTAGTTAGGCCAATCAGATCAATTTTTCTTGCCATGGGAAGAGGTGCTTTGTGACGGGCTCGATCTTGCAGTGTTCTTTCCTAGTGATAGAAGGGGCAGCAAGACACACATGTATTGGTGCTATTAACGATAACAAGATGGGGGCTATTCATACGTGAATAGATCTTGTCTACATCATGTCATCATTCTTATTGCATTACTCTATTTCTCCATGAACTTAATACACTAGAGGGATGCGAGATAGCGGTCGATTGTGGAGTAACAGTACTAGATGCAGGCAGGAGTCGGTCTACTAACCTTGGACATGATGCCTATATATTGATCATTGCCTTGGATATCTTCATAATTATTCGATCTTCTATCAATTGCCAAACAATAATGTTTTTACCCACCGTCTGCTATTTTCTCGAGAGAAGCCACTAGTGAAATCTTCGGCCCCCCGGTCTATACTTTATCATATTTCCTTTGAGATATATTTTTATTCGCTTTTATTTTCAGATCCATCATTCCAAAAACCCAAAAATACCTTGCTACATCTTTTTTATTATTTATTTTATTTCGCATTTAATCGAGAGCTATTTATCCAATGTACCACAAATTTATCTATCTTTTTACCGTAGAGGGATTGACAACCCCACCTACGTGTCGGGTTGCAAGTATTTGTTCTTTGTGTGCATGGACCGTTTAGATAGTGTTTCTTGGTTCTCCTACTGGATTGATACCTTGGTTTCAAAATTGAGGGAAATACCTACCGTAGCTGTACTGCATCATCCCTTCCTCTTTGGGGAAATAGTAGTTCAAGCGACATCACCCCCAAGGCCCCCGAAGGTGTCAATTCTACCTTCCACCAAAGGAGCTAACAGGGCCCCGCGGCCAGCGCCAAACACCGATGATCAGGGTGCGGCAGGGTGGCTGGACGTGATGGAGGAGGTGGTGAACAACTCCTCTATCATTGCAGAACACCGCACCCCGATGCACGTGGTTTTACAGAGTATTTGGTCCGTTCACAGCGGACTGAAGGAAGCCTTAAGCGGCCTCCTCACGGACTTCAAGGTAAGCCATCTAATATTATTTTCACAAAGTGTATTTTTGAACAAAGTTATACACCCCTTGCATATAGCAACCCCCGAGACTTTGTCAGGTTTGAGAAACCTGGCAGAGGATCAAAAAATCATGAAATCCGGAGTCGGAACTTTCTGAGGTCCTTGTATTGTTATTGCAGGCCTCATCTCTTCCGGTGGATGCTAATGTTGTGGCGCTGGATGAGATGAATCGGAAGCTGGACAGCTCCGATGAGGAGCTCGACAAGGCCTCAGGGTGGAACTAAAGAAGGCAAAAGAGGCGGCAGCCGATCGAGCAGCCGCCGAGCTCAAGATGGTGAAAACCGTTAGTGAGATGCACGAGGCCGGAGTGGACGAAGTGCAACAAGAGCTCAAGTATGCTATCCATAAATGTGAGGACCTTCAGAAGAAGACCACTGGTCCACCACCTATTGAAAATGAGAATTTCCCTATTGTGCTCGGGCCATAGAGGACCAGTGTCCTAAAGATGTAATCCTTGAGTAAACTATTATGTAATGACAATTAGACCATTTGTGTAATGCGGTCTTTCGTATGGTTTATCATACTTGAATCTGTTTTGGTTTTATTTTGACTCATGTGCGGCCATTTTGAATATGAAAGTTGCCATTTGTCGGCTTCATCCCCATGTAGATGCTACGAGGGGTGTTCCTCCCTCCACACCTGTAACGGCCCGAGAGCGATGCGCCAGGTGTCCTCTAGTTATTCGCTGTTGTTGACTTGTCTTTTGCTTGAGTGTTGCATCTTGCCAAGTCATCATCCGCTTTGCATCATCATGTTTTCAAAACTTGCATCCGTCCCGGTCTCCTCGTTCCGTCCGTTGTCCGTTGTGAGTCCAGACACACTTGCACGCGCCCGCGGCATGTCCAAAATATTATTTTATAAGTGGCCAGAAAATGTTCTCGGAATGGGATGATAGTTGACATGTGGTCTTATTATAGTGTAGATAGACCGCCTGTCAAGTTTCATCGCATTCGGAGATCGTTTGATGCCCCAACGGATAACTATAGCGGCATTATAACCGGTCTAACGTCGGACGTTTTCGGTCTCCGGAAACAGATGCCGGGCCCTCTCTCTCTTCTCCCCCTCACAGTCTCGCCACAGCCCACCTAGTCCATCCTCCTTCCCCTCTTCACTTCCGGAGTTGTCCGATGCGACGGCATGGTCCGAAACCCTCTCTGCACAGTGCATCGAACCCCTCACGTGAGCGTCCGAAAGTTGTCCCGGACCCGACCCGGGGTGTCGCCACCATTGTGTCTGGATCACCCCCAAACGTCTACAAAACATCACCATTTTCTTATTTGGACTTCCTAGCTATTTTATTCGCAATCGTCCGATTGCGATCGTAGGGTCGAGATAGCCCCTAACCTAATCCGTGATGTATATTTATAGTCCACCCCTAGTCTAATTTCAGACCAGATCCCTAAATTCTAGGGATCCCCATTGCTCGAACCAAATCCATATCCTCCTCGTTTTCACCACAAACCCAACCAGCCAGCTCCTGCTCCTCTCGATCCATCCCCACGCCCCTCCGCGGTTGGGCCCGAGCAGGATCACCCAGAGCCGCAGCTCTGCCGCCATCAGGCCAGGACCTCCCGTCGCCTGCAGCCTCCTCGATCTGTTCTGGATCGGGAAAAGAGCTCCCAGGTCGCTCAATCCAGGAGGCCTGGCCTCCCATCGCTCATCGGCGCCTCAACCGGACCAGGACCCCGTCGCCCTGCCCTTCTCATTCCTCCCTTCGTCTCCTCCTCTCATCTTCCTCGTTCTTCTCCTGCAACAGGTGCTCCTTGCACCATGGATGCCGCCATGGAGGCCGTCCTTCTCCACCGCACTGTGACGACCTCCCACTCCCGGCACCCCTTCCTCAACCGCACCTGCAACCCCTGCCTCCCTCGCTCCGCAAGCCTCGTCGCGGGTCAACCGCGTCCGCTGCCATGGACGTCGTCGTCGAGCCGTCGCCGCATCGTGCTCCACTGGCCACGTCCACCAGGGCCTTAGGCATGGCGTGCCCTCCTCCATGCGCTGCCCTGCCGGACCTCTCCTGCAGCCCGAGCTCCTCTCCCTCACGCGCCAAGTTCGCCGGCGTCACTCTCCTACATCGCCGCTGCCTTCGCTTGTCTCGCCGTCGCCAAGTCCATGTCGCCGCCCTGCTTCCCCTGCTTCGAGCAGGACGGGATGACGCGTCCCTGCTCCTCGTGTTGACCGTGCCGCGGCCTAACTACTTCCATGCCTCTCCAGCTAGAGCGCCAAGGCCCAGCGCATCCCCGGCCCAACGCAGGGCCCCTGCCGGCCTACCCCCCTCCTCCTCAAACAGGCCGAAGCCCATGGGTGAGGCCACCGCCCCCTCCTCTTGTTTTTTTCTCTTGATGGGCCGGCCAGATTGAGCCCAGTTCCTATTTTTTTTTCAGATCTACGATTTTAGCAATTTTCCAGAGAGTGCCAGTTTTATAGAAAAGTCCCCCTAGTTCATGCATTTAATAACTCACTAACCATGCATCGGATTAAAATGTTTTATATATGAAACTTGCTTAGAATTTTGTCTAGATTCATAATATGCAACTTTCATCTATGTTTGAAATGTTTAAAATGCTGTTTGTTTAAATTTGTTTAAATAACTTGCTAAAATGATTTACTTCATAACTAAATAATCGTAACTCGGAATTTAATAAACTTTATATGTAAATGGGGTAGAAAATGCCTAGTTTAACATGATGGCTTTACTTTGCATGTTTAATAACTCTAAAATATGGTTTAGGGAAGAACAGTACCAAACTGTAAATTATGCACATGAGGTTTTTCCGGAATTGTTGTTTGTTGTTCCTGGCCTCATTTAAACTTGACTAGATAGGTAGTTTTCATTTGCTTCACCCCTTGCCATGTTAATCAACATTTAATATTGTTGGGTACATAAACGAGATCGAACTAAATAACTTGTTGTGGTGTTTCGTCAATATGCAACTCGTTGCATATTGAGCTCCACTTAATTTGTAGGGTTGCTTGTGCATTTTTTCATGCCAGGCTTCATTAAACCGGACATGCATCATATTGTTGTGCATCATGCCATGGTGTTGTAGTAGTTTGTTTACTATGTTGTGTGCTTCTTTCCGGTGTTGCTTCTTTGGGTTGGTTCCGATAACGTCGTGTTGTGAGGATCCGTTCGACCACGTCTGTTTGTCTTCTTCATGGACTCGTTCTTCTTCCTTGCGGGATTTTAGGCAAGATGACCATACCCTCGAAATCACTTCTATCTTTGCTTTCTAGTTGCTCGCTCTTTTTCTATGCCTATGCTGCTATACCTACCACTTGCTTATCATGCCTCCCATATTGTTCAACCAAGCCTCTAACCCACCTTGTCCTAGCAAACCGTTGTTTGGCTATGTTACTGCTTTGCTCAGCCCCTCTTATAGCGTTGTTAGTTGCAGGTGAAGATTGAAGTTTGTTCCTTGTTGGAACATGGAGATGTTGTTCCTTGTTGGAACATGTTTATTTGTTGGGATATCACAATATCTCTTATTTTATTAATGCATCTATATACTTGGTAAAGGGTGGAAGGCTCGGCCTTATGCCTGGTGTTTTGTTCCACTCTTGCCGCCCTAGTTTCCGTCATATCGGTGTTATGTTCCCGGATTTTGCGTTCCTTACGCTGTTGGGTATAATGGGAACCCCTTGACAGTTCGCTTTGAATAAAACTCCTCCAGCAAGGCCCAACCTTGGTTTTATCATTCGCCACCTAGCCTTTTTCCCTTGGGTTAGGCCAGCCCAAGGGTCATCTTATTTTAACCCCCTCCCCCGGGCCAGTGCTTGTCTAAGTGTTGGTCCGAACTGAGTAGACTGCGGGGCCACCTCGGGGAAACTTGAGGGCTGGTTTTACTCGTAGGATGTCTCATCCGGTGTTGCCCTGAGAACGAGATATGTCCAGCTCCCATCAGGATGTCGGTGCATCGGGCGGCTTTGCTGGACTTGTTTTACCATTGTCGAAATGTCTTGTAAACGGGATTCCGAGTCTGATCGGGTCTTCCCGCTAGAAGGAATATCCTTCGTTGACCGTGAGAGCTTGTGATGGGCTAAGTTGGGACACCCCTGCAGGGATTTGAACTTTCGAAAGCCGTGCCCGCAGTTATGGGCAGATGGGAATTTGTTAACGTCTGGTTGTAGAAAACTGAAGTTGACCTTAATTAAAATACATCAATCGCGTGTGTAACCGTGATGGTCTCTTTCCGGCTGAGTCCGGGAAGTGAACACGGTGTTGGAGTTATGCTTGACGTAGGTTGCTTTAGGATCACTTCTTGATCATACTTTCTCGAACGTGCTTTGCCTTCTCTTCTCGCTCTCATTTGCGTATGTTAGCCACCATATATGCTAGTCGCTTGCTGCAGCTCCACCTCATACCTTTGCCTTACCTATAAGCTTAAATAGTCTTCATCGCGAGGGTGTGAGATTGCTGAGTCCCCGTGACTCACAAATACTTCCAAAACCAGCTTGCAGGTGCCGATGAGTCCGTGCAGTTGACGCAACCAAGCTCAAGGAGGAGCTCGATGAAGATCTTATCCTTCGTGTTGTTTCGTTTCCAGTTGATCAGTAGTGGAGCCCAGTCGGGATGATCGGGGACCTTGTCGCATTTGGGGTTCTTCTTTTATTTTGGTTCCGTAGTCGGACCATGATTGTATTTGGTTGATGTAATGCTTTATTCATGTATTGTGTGACGTGGCGATTGTAAGCCAACTATGTATCTCTTTCCCTTATGTATTACATGGGTTGTGTGAAGATTACCTCACTTGCGACATTCCTTTCAATGCGGTTATGCCTCTAAGTCGTGCTTAGACACGTGGGAGATATAGCCGCATCGAGGGTGTTATAAGTTGGTAATCAGAGCCTTCCCCGACCTTAGGAGCCCCCACTGCTTGATCGAATTAGCTGACGAGTTGAGTCTAGAAAAATGTTTTGAGTCATTGAGGAATTATATATCGGAGAGTTAGGAATTCTTTTTACTCCCCAGTCCCTTCATCGCTCTGGTAAGGCATCCTGACGTAGAGTTTTGATCCTTCTCTTCTCAAATTTCACAAAAAAAAATTAGGATCACGCGGGTATCTTGGAATTGTTCCGATGGTTTTGTGACGAGAACATTGTTCTTGGTGCCTCCTGTCGTTTAGGGGTTGTGGCAGTGTCCTGGGGAGTTGAGCTCCGAGGTTTTGTCGCCACAATTTTATCGTTGCAGTTCTGGAATACCTGAGTTTAGTTTCGCCGACATCGAAAATCTCTTTATTCAGTTGTTGGTGAGATAACCTCGACGCCACCCAGTACTAGGGCGGGAGTTCGGGAGTATTGCCATAACTTGTATAACGGATGCTTTTCGAAGGTTGAGGTAGACGATTTCCGAAGGTTTCTTGGTTATGTGTTGAAGGATGGATACAGCTGGATGTAGGATTTGCTAATTCGGGTGAGATATTATGCTTCCCCTGTATCCCCAACACCTGATTGCATAACCAGAAAATTTCAGGAGTTTATATGTGGGAATTCAAGTAGCTCTTAGGATATCTTTCCGACAGATGTATGATATGAAATTGGGGTTCGACGTCTAGTGGTCCGCCTATTCACGGTTGGTTTTACAGTGGTCTCGTTGTGTCTTAAAGAGTCCTTGGCTATGCCGACTCGAGGACGCTTCGTATGTCATGTGCACTGCCTTGTACATGATGGTGTTGTACGATCGAGCCCGTGTAGGCCCCACCACGAAAACTTCGGACGAAATCTCTATCATATGTTTGTTCCGGCTTATTCTGAAAGCCAATCCCTTGTTTTGTTTTGACTTGTGGTATTCGTGTTGCTTCGAAGTCAAATGTTGATTCCATATTTTTCCTAAGCGGTGTTCTCATACTCCTATGTGAATACTAAACCTTCATGATAATCGAGACTGTCATGTCAATCCTTTTCAACCGGTGTGCTTATCTTCAAGTGGATCCGATCATTTTAACATCGCAAGATCACCTCTCGTTTTTTCCCAACGTTATCTGTTTCATCCGTCCGCAAGTAGTTTTTGTTTTTCCCGCCCTCCCACCCTTTTTCTTCAAAGATTCAGATTTCGTAATTAAGTATCATTTTATTCATGTGAAGTCTCTCTATTCTTTTCCTTCATGTTCTTACCCGGTGATTCTCAAGAAGATACTAACGGAACCACAAGTTCATCATTCTTCATACTTTTCATCTCCGGTGGTTTCAAGTCAAGCTTTGTTGATCATATCTTTTCCTCACTTCAAGTGTTGTCTCTTGCCGGTGCACCTCTGAATCTTCCCCGCTTTCTATTCATTTATTCCGGAGTGCTCAAGGTATCTCGAAGATTCGTGTTTCCACTCTACATTCGTTCAACATGTTTCGAGGTTATTATCTCTTTCAAGCCATTTAATTCAACCGATGCAATCTCTCTTTTCAAGCAATTGTTCTACGGTGTATCTTTTGAGTGGGCCCTAACCCACAGGTCTTTTCCCAGGATCTTACCTGACTCTTCTTATTTTCCCGGAGCTTTCCTCAAATTTCTTTTGGAAGTTTGACGTAAGAATGATTTATCATCAGTCAAATGTCTTTCTCCAAGATCTTACAAATTATTTTCATCGTTGGTTCAACCTTTCCAATTTTAATTCCGGAGTACCTCAATAATTCTTGGTGGTGTTTCTCATCGTCATTCTCTGCATTTGAAGACCGAAGAAGAGTTTTTCCTCCATTTCTTGCTCCATTCTCTTCAAGATTCGTGGTTCTAGCTTGTTGCCATTCTCTCGGTTGTTTTTGATTATGAGAATTCTTTTCACCAATACGGAGTAATTCAAGATTCTTCTTAGTTTGTTATCCGGAGTCCATCAATTATGGATTATTCATGTCAGCTTCCAGTTATCATTCTCCAATCATACCGATGCATCATTCAAGTATATTCTCTAATCGGCTAATGATCTTTGTTCTCGTGGATCTAATTTCCCTCAAGTATTTTCATTTGTTCTCTAATTCCTTTCCGGTGATTTATCCCTTTACTTCGTTCTTTGTCAATGCTTACGGTGGTTCGTTCAAGATTTTCTTCTTTCTTATCATATCAATGCATTTGTTGTTTCCTAATTCTACCGGTGGTTAGTTGAAGACCTTCTCAAGTTGGCACCGTATCTATCCTAATCCTTTCTTCGAGAATAAGTGGTATGCAATCTGTTTGCTCTTCATCAATTTAATTGGTGAAGGAGGAGCATAACATAATTCTTATTCTTGATTCACCCAAATGATTAATTCTTTATTCTGGAGGCTCATCAAATTCTTGGTTCGAGATGCTTTATCTATTCTTTTCTCGGAGTTCCAAGTTTTTCAATTATTTCATTGTGAAGATTCATCTAAGCATTGAAGGCTTCACCTTGTGTTCTCTACTTATCTTTCCTTTCGTTTGATCATTCTTTTGTTTACTGGAGTTCTTCATGAAGGTTCTACATGGTGGTTCATCAAGGATTCAATTCCTTCTCGAAGTGTTCATCGAGATTCTTTTCAGAGGAGCTCAAGTATTCTGTATCTTGCATTTTAAAGTGCAATTCTTTCAACTGTATCATTCGAGGTGGTATTATGTCATTCTTGATAATTTGAGTTCATGTCTCATGATTCACATGTTGTTAAGAATGAGGTATTTTAAATCCATCAATCTCTTCTTTGGAGTTATCTTGGGTTATATTTCACCTAAAGCCTTCCCTAAGGATTTTTACTATTATGGTGCTCATAAATGACCCAAGTTCTTCATTTATCCTCCCGGTAAAATAGTTTCTCGTCCCCTTGTCTTATAAATCCAATCAAATCTTTTCCGTGAGTGGCAAGTTGTCACCTCATAATGTTGAGATGCCTTCTATAAGCCCACTTCAAGCTTGTCCTTCCGTTGTTGGTGTTGCAACAACTCCGTTCGACCATTCTCCTAAGGATGCCTTTTCAAGCTCAATTGTGGCACAATGTGGCATTTTCTTCCCCATTCTTTTATTTCAATTATCTATCTTCTATTTCTTCCTTCCGGAGGCGTTGTGATGTTGCTCTCTTCAACACATCGTCTTGTTCTGTCAGGATCGTGTTCTTTTCTTGGTTTATCCATTTAACTAGAGTGTTGTGACCTTTTTGCTCACGCCCTTTTCGCCTTATCAAGTCTTGCATCCCTTCTAAATCGGAGTGCTACCCGAATCGGTTCTTTCTTTTCCCCTTTCTTAACGGAGAGCTTTCAACTATGTTCATCTCTGTTGTATTCTTTTCTTGAAATGCCTTAACCTTTTCAAGGTTCGTGGTTTCACTCGTTTGTCAAAGAAGCAACTTAGTTTTACCTCTTCTCTTTCTCTTCTGGTTTCCCTCTGCTGCCATTCTAGATCTCGGGACGAGATCCTCTCGTAGTGGTGGAGTGTTGTAACACCCTGAGACCGATGTGCCAGGTGTCCTCCAGTTATTCGCTATTGTTGCCTTGTCTTTTGCTTGCGTGTTGCATCTTGCCATGTCATCATCCGCTTTGCATCATCATGTTTTCAAAACATGCATCCGTCCCGATCTCCTCATTCCGTCTTTTGTCCGTTCTGAGTCCAGACACACTTGCACGCGCCCGCGGCATGTCTGAAATATTATTTTATAAGTGGACGGAAAATGTTCTCGGAATGGGATGAGATTTGACGTGTGGTCTTATTATAGTGTAGATAGACCGCCTGTCAAGTTTCATCGCATTCGGAGATCGTTCGATGCCCCAACAGATAACTATAGCGGCATTATAGCCGGTCTAACGTCGGACATTTTCGGTCTCCGGAAACAGATGTCGGGCCCTCTCTCTCTCTTCTCCCCCTCGCAGTCTCGCCATAGCCCACCTAGTCCATCCTCCTTCCCCTCTTCGCTTCCGGACTTGTCCAATGCGACCGCACGGTCCGAAACCCTCTCTGCACATGCATCGAACCCCTCACGTGAGCGTCCGAAAGTTGTCCCGGACCCGACCCGGGGTGTCACCACTGTTGTGTCCGGATCATCCCCAAACGTCTACAAAATGTCACCGATTCCTTATTTGGACTTCCTAGCTATTTTATTCACGACCGTCCGATTACGATCGTAGGGTCGAGATAGCCCCTAACCTAATCCGTGATGTATATTTATAGTCCACCCCTAGTCTAATTTCAGACCAAATCCCTAAATTCTAGGGATCCTCCCAGCCGCCGCCGCCGCACTCATTCCCCAACATCGGGATCCCCATCGCTCGAACCAAATCCATCTCCTCCTCATTTTCACCACAAACCCAACCAGCGAGCTCCTGCTCCTCTTGATCCATCCTCACGCCCCTCCGCGGTTGGGCCCGAGTAGGATCACCCAGAGCCGTAGCTCTGCCGCCATCAGGCTAGGACCTCCCGTCGCCCGCAGCCTCCTCGATCTGTTCTGGATCGGGAAAAGAGCTCCCAGGTCGCTCAATCCAGGAGGCCTGGCCTCCCATCGCTTGCCGGCGCCTCAACCGGACCAGGACCGCGTCACCCTGCCCTTCTCCTTCCTCCCTTCGTCTCCTCCTCTCATCTTCCTCGTTCTTCTCCTGCAACAGGTGCTCCTTGCACCATGGATGCCGCCATGGAGGCCGTCCTTCTCCACCGCACTGTGACGACCTCCCACTCCTGGCACCCCTTCCTCAACCGCGCCTGCAACCCCTGCCTCCCTCGCTCCGCAAGCCTCGTCGTGGGTCAACCGCGTCCGCTGCCATGGACGTCGTCGTCGAGCCATCGGTGCATCGGGCTCCACCGGCAAAGTCCACCAGGGCCTCAGGCATGGCGTGCCCTCCTCCATGCGCTACCCTGCCGGACCTCTCCTGCAGCCCGAGCTCCTCTCCCTCGCGCGCCAAGTTCGCCGGCGTCGCTCTCCTACATCGCCGCTGCCTTCGCTTGTCTCGCCGTCGCCAAGTCCATGTCGCCGCGCTACTTCCCCTGCTTCGAGCAGGACGGGACGACGCGTCCCTGCTCCTCGCGTTGACCGCGCCGCGGCCCAACTACTTCCATGCCTCTCCATCTAGAGCGCCAAGGCCCAGCGCATCCCGGCCCAGTGCAGGGCCCCTGCCGGCCTATCCCCCTCCTCAAACAGGCCGAAGCCCATGGGTGAGGCCACCGCCACCTGCTCTTGTTTTTTTCGCTTGATGGGCCGGCCAGATTCGGCCCAGTTCCTGTTTTTTTCAGATCTGCGATTTTAGCAATTTTCCAGAGAGTGCCAGTTTTACAGAAAAGTCCCCCTAGTTCATGCATTTAATAACTCACTAACCGTGCATCGGATTAAAATGTTTTATATATGAAACTTTCTTAGAATTTTGTCTAGATTCATAATATGCAACTTTCATCTATGTTTGAAATGTTTAAAATGCTATTTGTTTAAATTTGTTTAAATAACTTGCTAAAATGATTTATTTCATAACTAAATAACCGTAACTCGGAATTTAATAAACTTTATATGTAAATGGGGTAGAAAAATGCCTAGTTTAACATGATGGCTTTACTTTTCATGTTTAATAACTCTAAAATATGGTTTAGGGAAGAACAGTACCAAACCGTAAAATATGCACATGAGGTTTTTCTGGAATTGTTGTTTGTTGTTCCCGGCCTCATTTAAACTTGACTAGATAGGTAGTTTTCATTTGCTTCACCCCTTGCCATGTTAATCAACATTTAATATTGTTGGGTACATAAACGAGATTGAACTAAATAACTTGTTGTGGTGTTTCGTCAATATGCAACTCGTTGCATATTGAGCTCCACTTAATTTGTACGGTTGCTTGTGCATTTTGTCATGCCAGGCTTCATTAAACCGGACATGCATCATATTGTTGTGCATCATGCCATGGTGTTGTAGTAGTTTGTTTACTATGTTGTGTGCTTCTTTCCGGTGTTGCTTCTTCGGGTTGGTTCCGATAACATCGTGTTGTGAGGATCCGTTCGACCACGTCCGTTTGTCTTCTTCATGGACTCGTTCTTCTTCCTTGCGGGATTTCAGGCAAGATGACCATACCCTCGAAATCACTTCTATCTTTTCTTGCTAGTTGCTCGCTCTTTTGCTATGCCCATGTTGCGATACCTACCACTTGCTTATCATGCCTCCCATATTGTTCAACCAAGCCTCTAACCCACCTTGTCCTAGCAAACCGTTGTTTGGCTATGTTACTGCTTTGGTCAGCCTCTCTTATAGCGTTGTTAGTTGCAGGTGAAGATTGAAGTTTGTTCCTTGTTGGAACATGGAGATGTTGTTCCTTGTTGGAACATGTTTATTTGTTGGGATATCACAATATCTCTTATTTAATTAATGCATCTATATACTTGGTAAAGGGTGGAAGGCTCGGCCTTATGCCTGGTGTTTTGTTCCACTCTTGCCGCCCTAGTTTCCGTCATATCGGTGTTATGTTCCCGGATTTTGCGTTCCTTACGCGGTTGGGTATAATGGGAACCCCTTGACAGTTCACTTTGAATAAAACTCCTCCAGCAAGGCCCAACCTTGGTTTTATCATTCACCACCTAGCCTTTTTCCCTTGGGTTAGGCCAGCTAAAGGGTCATCTTATTTTAAAGCCCCCCCCCGGGCCAGTGCTTGTCTAAGTGTTGGTCCGAACTGAGTAGACCGCGGGGCCACCTCAGGGAAACTTGAGGGATGGTTTTACTCGTAGGATGTCTCATTCGGTGTTGCCCTGAGAATGAGATATGTGCAGCTCCCATCAGGATGTCGGCGCATCGGGCGGCTTTGCTGGACTTGTTTTACCATTGTCGAAATGTCTTGTAAATGGGATTCCGAGTCTGATCGGGTCTTCCCACTAGAAGGAATATCCTTCGTTGACCGTGAGAGCTTGTGATGGTCTAAGTTGGGACACCCCTGCAGGGATTTGAACTTTCGAAAGCCATGCCCGCGGTTATGGGCATATGGGAATTTGTTAACGTCTGGTTGTAGAAAACCTGAAGTTGGCCTTAATTAAAATACATCAACCGCATGTGTAACCATGATGGTGTCTTTCCGGCGGAGTCCGGGAAGTGAACATGGTGTTGGAGTTATGCTTGACATAGGTTGCTTTAGGATCACTTCTTGATCATACTTTCTCGAACGTGATTTGCCTTCTCTTCTCGCTCTCATTTGCGTATGTTAGCCACCATATATGCTAGTCGCTTGCTACAGCTCCACCTCATACCTTTGCCTTACCTATAAGCTTAAATAGTCTTGATCGCGAGGGTGTGAGATTGCTGAGTCCCCGTGACTCACAGATACTTCCAAAACCAGCTTGCAGGTGTTGATGAGTCCGTGCAGTTGATGCAACCAAGCTCAAGGAGGAGCTCGATGAAGATCTTGTCCTTCGTGTTGTTTCGTTTCCAGTTGATCAGTAGTGGAGCCCAGTCGGGACGATTGGGGACCTTGCCGCATTTGGGGTTCTTCTTTTATTTTGGTTCCATAGTCGGACCTTGATTCTATTTGGTTGATGTAATGCTTTATTCATGTATTGTGTGATGTGGCGATTGTAAGCCAGCTATGTATCTCTTTCCCTTACGTATTACATGGGTTGTGTGAAGATTACCTCACTTGCGACATTGCTTTCAATGCGGTTATGCCTCTAAGTCGTGCTTCGACCGTGGGAGATATAGCCGCATCGAGGGCGTTACAACACCGTGACCCTTAGCCGATGTATCGGTGCCTGGAGGCAGTAGTGCGACTTTATTACCTTCACTTAGCCATAGGAGCTTGACTGCGGTGGCTAGTTTTGTGACATTCGGTAGAGCCAAGGCATATGCCTTTTATCATGTGGTTGTGTAAAGACAAACCCTTCGTGTAACACCGGGTAATAACCATTGATTTTTATTATCATACTCGTCATCGGATTGCCGACCAGTTCTGACGTTTTATGACAGTCAGTTTTCGGCTTTCTCCATTGAGGTACTTAACTAGGCTAGCCAGAAGTACAATTGCAGTGGTTCTCCCTTTAGCTCCTTAGCCGAACATAGCGGAAGGTAAGAAGGTAAGCACAGGAGCAGGGCAACCCTACTATTGACCTTAGACATAATTCGGAACCGATGCATATAATGCAATACCGAAGATGTTGAACATGTAAAGAAAGAGTAGTGTTGGACTTTAGGTATAGAGAGAGTATTATGGTCGAGCCCCCAGTCTATTACCCGATTGTTTCCTTAAGGAAAAATTGTGTTGAACTAGCTTATAGTGGCATTGAAGAGCAGAAGAAAGGTGCAATATGAAAGACTGTAAGAGGACCATAAAAAGTGGTCTTTATTTCAAAAAGCTCATGACGTCTATCGGTACAATTCAAACTACCAAAGCATCCACCATAGACACTTTATAAAAAGGAAAAGTTTTACAGATGAAAGGTTTACACAAGGGCTTGAAGCGTGGGTTGATATCCCTACTGTGCCCTACTGCACGTCTTTGCCTTTGCTTCTGTTGGGGGGGGACTCTATTGAGGGGTTGAGAATTGGCCGACAGGCCTTTGACTAGGGGCCTGGAGATGTTGTAGAGTTGTTCTAGCTTAATGCCATATCGGTCTGTAATGGTACCTGTTTGACGTCCGAAGACGGTGTATGACCGCGCGCTAAATTGAGCCGAACACTTGGTTCTTAGGTGAATTCGGTCCCCACGGCCGCGCATAGCATTTTGAGTGCGAAGTTGTGCTGCCGAGGCACATAATATGCGAATTGGGAGGGTGTGTTGTGGGGAGCATATCCCTAGTTATGCGAAGCGTAGGGATGATAATCAAATGGAGATAGAGCTCAGGCCCGTTTCCTTGTTTCCCGTGCCTTGACGACACGCTGATAATGGGGCCTATTGATATTTGTTTGAATTTCAGCTACTAGGGTCGCTGTGTGTTCCCCGGTCTGGAGTGAGCGCTCCGTGTTGCCATTGACTATGATGATGCCCTTGGGTCTGGGCATTTTTAACATTGTGTATGCATAATGGGGGACAACATTGAAATGATTGAATGTTGTCCGGCCCAACAGTGTGTGATAACCGCGGCGGAATGGGACAATGTCGAAGACCAAGTCCTCGCTGCAGAAGTTATCTGGCGAACTGAATACCACTTCCAAAGTTAGGGTGCCCGAGCAGCGGGCTTCCACACTAAGTATTACCCCTTTGAAGGTAGTGTTACTGGGTTTGATCCTTGATGGTTCTATACCCATTTTCCTCACTGTATATGCATAGATCAGACTGAGGCTGCTGCCTCCGTCCATAAGGACTCTGGTGGAGTGGTACCCATCGATAGGGGTCGAGGACCAGGGAAGCCGATCCTAAGAGGGAAAGGTGATTTTTCAATATAAGCAGTAGGAACAACTGGATTAACATTATAAATAATAGTTTCAACTTTAGCTATTATCGGTTCCTTAATTTCTAATTTAATAGGTGGATGGTATTTAAACCACTTCTCCTTAGGGAGATCAACATGAGTAGCAAATGATTCACAAAAGGAGGCTAGTATCTCAGAGTCAAGTCCATATTTAGTGCTTAACTTTCCAAAAGCATCGATATTCATAAAAGATTTAATACAATCAAACATAAGCTTAATACCTGACTCTTTACCTTTGTTGAGTTCTCAATCTTCGGAGTTGCATTTAATTCTTTCTCAAAGATCTCACCTGAATTCAATAGTATTCTTCATGAAGAACCAATACAAGAAGTATCGAGCATGGATTGATCATCACAGGAAAGCCGAGCATAAAAATTCTGAATGATAATTGCACTTGAGAGCTCATGATTGGGGCATGAATATAACATTGACTTAAGTGTAAAATCCAGATGTTCTATATGTTTAAGAAAAAGTTTTTCAAAAATCAGGCGAGAAAATTTCATTTCTTTTATTTGTTCACAAAGTTTAAATTGGACTTCTATATTTGGAGGATTTAATTTTAACTATTGCCAAAAAAATCTAGTTCGAGTAATTTTTCCTCTTCGGCATATTTAAATATGCAAGTCTCCAATTTATTGGATTTCTCCGTTTGTTTGATATTTCTTGAGCTTCTATTAATTCTCTATATGTCCTAAAAGGAAATTAATTTATTTTCCACCTATCAAACTCTGGACATAATTTCCATGTCCCAATCCATCTCTCTTTTTGGTGTGTATCTTATTTGTGTTGGTCCACCGAATAGTCCAATTTCATCTCTTGGTTTTATTTTTATTTCCTCTATCTCTTTTCCTAGGCGTAGCCACCTAATTATATTTTTCCTTTCTCCAACCGAATGGGCCTAGCCCAATTTTTCTCTCTCTACTACTAATTCTCTCCTACCTGGGCCTTTGTGTATTTCTTTCCACCTAGCCCATGCCTCCCTGACCTACCGCCCCTTCCTCCTCCTCTTCTCTTTACATTCACAACTTACAGAAAAAGAAACGTACAACCAACCATTCTCCTCCTCCACTTACTCCCTTTAATTGCTACAGTTTCCAAAACTGAAGATATGTGTATGTGCATTTCCATCTCCTCTTCCAATACCATAGAAACTTCTGCCTTCTTCCTTCCTCATTCTCTCTTGAAGTCTCTGCTAACAGAAGGTGTTTCATGGACACCGGTGCTCATTCCCGGTGACTCCAAGCATCTCCATCCAAACCCTTGCGCCAAGTTCTTCTCTGAAGATGTATAAACCCTTGCGCCAAGTTCATTCTCTCTTGGTTAGCGGAGAGGTAGACCGCCGAGACGTTGTCGCAGTAGACCACCGTGGCATGGTCAACAGGGCAAGATAGCTCCTGAAGCAGCTGACGAAGCCAGGAACACTCGGCGACGGTGTTGGCCACCGCACGATACTCAGCCTCAGCACTGGAGCGAGAGACCGTAGGCTGCCTCTTGGACGATCACGAGATAAGTGAGGGTCCAAGGTAGAGACAATAGCCCGAGGTGGAGCGACGTGTGTTAGGGTAGCCCGCCCAGCCTGCATCGAAGTGGGCGGTGAGGGCGGTGTCGGCGGAGGCGTGACTTCAAGATCCATCGTGCCACAAACATAGTGGAGAATCCGCTTGACAGCGGCCCAGTGAACATCCCGAGGAGCATGTATATCAAGACACACGCCTGCTGCATGGCATACTGGATCTCTGGTCGAGTCAAAGTGAGGTACTGGAGAGCACCAACAATAGACCGATAGGAAGCAGCATCCGAAGCAGGGGAACCATCCGTGGTAGAGAGCTTGGCCTTCGTATCAACAGGCGTGGCGGCGGGCCAGCAGTTAAGCATGCCAGCACGCTCCAAGAGCTCATGAGCGTACTTCCGCTGATGAGAAAGGAGCCATCCGAATGGCGCACCACCACAACACCGAGAAAGTAGTGCAAAAGGACCCAACTACTAGATGGCAAACTTAGCGCGAAGACGAGTCGTGAGCTGATTGAGAAGACCAACCGTACATGCCGTCAGGATGATGTTGTCAACATATAGCAGCAAATAGGCTGTGTCAGAGCCCTGGTGATAAACGAAGAGCGATGTGTCTGAGCGAGTGGAGTAGAACCCAAGCTGATGAAGAAACGCCGCGATGCGCTGGTACCAAGCGCGCGGAGCCTGCTTGAGTACGTACAAGGACCGCGAAAGCAAGCACACATGGTCGGGAAGCGCCAGATCAACGAACCCAGTGGGCTGCTGGCAGAAGACCTGCTCCTCGAGGTGACTATGAAGGAAGGCGTTGGAGACATCCATCTGGTGCACCAGCCAAGCACGGAGACCGGAAGGTGGAGAACCGTGCGTATCGTGTCGGGCTTGACGATCGGAGCGAAGGTGTCGATGAAGTCGATGCCAGCACGCTGTCGGAAGACACGAACGACCCAGCGCGCTTTATAGCGATCAAGGGTACCATCGGGACGGAGCTTGTGTTTGAAGACCCACTTACCGGTAATCATGTTGGCGTGCCAGGGACAGGGAATAAGCCGACACGTCCGGTTACACAACAGGGCGTCAAACTCCTCTTGCATCGCAGCCATCCAGAGTGGGTCACGGAGAGCGGCTCGGACGGAGGATGCCAATGGCGATGGATCAGAGGTGGACACCGCATGGGTGTAGTCATCCGAGGCGTAGCGCGAGGTCGGGTGAAAGACGCCCATACGGGCGCGGGTGACCGGACCTGCCACAGGCGCCGATGAGGATGGCGCCGAGTCAGTGGGCGCCGGTGCCACGGGCGTCGGGGGGACGGAGGGCGCCGGAGAGGCCGCGAGCGTCGAAGGGACCCCGAGCGCTAGAGGGGCCGCGTACACCAAGGGGGCAGTGGGCACCGCGACTGTAGGGGCCACCGCATGCAGGGGGCGCGCCTCAAAGCCTGGCGATGGGCCAAGGGAGGCACGCGAGGGGCCTGCGTCACATGTGGCGGGAGGAACAACCGGGTGTACCTGGTGAAACTGAAACACATGCTCATCAAACTAAACAGGCCAGGAAGTGAACACATGGTGGGAGACGGAATCATAGCACCGATATACCTTAGAGTTAGAAGGGTAGCCAATGAAGATGCAAGCGACAAAACCGGGTGCGAGTTTGTGAGGAGCGGTGACGGCGGTGCTAGGATAGCAAAGGCACCCGAATATACACAAGCCGTCATAGGATGGGGCGTACCGAAGAGGAGATGATGAGGTGCAAAGTTCCACCATGGGCGGCAGGGTTTGAGGTTAAGGGCAAGTGAAGTACTGGCGAGTGCGTCCGACTAGAAATGAGGCGGCACATTAGCATGGAACAGGAGCGTGTGAACGCAGTCGTTCAGAGTGCGAAGGACGCATTTGGCTCGACTGTTCTGCTGTGAAGTATACGGGCATGTGAGATGAAAAACTGTGATGTGGTGCGACAGAAAAATGTGGAAGGTGAGGTTGTCGAACTCTTTTCCATTGTCTGTCTGAAGAGCAAGAATGGGACGCCCAAACTGCGTGCTGACATAGGAGTAAAAAGCTGACAAAGTGGTAAGAGCATCCGACTTGCATCACAAAGGAAAAGTCCACACATAGTGAGAATAATCATCAAGAATAACCAGATAATATAAAAAGCCCGAATTACTAGGAATCGGAGAGGTCCACACATCACTATGAATCAACTGAAAAGGAAATGAAGCGATGGTGGTAGAGTTATTAAACGGGAGGCGAACATGTTTGCCGACACGACATGCATGATAAGTGTGATCATCTATCTTATTAAAACTGAAACTGAAACTCCTAAGAATATGATGAAGTGTGACGGGGTTGGGATGACCCAGACGAGCGTGCCAGAGATCGACGCCAGCGGAGAAAGCAACCGGTGCGGTGGTGGTGGATGGAGGCGAGTGCATCGGATAGAGATCGTCGGGGTTGTCACATTGGTGAAGCACCATCCTGGTTCGAGCGTCCTTGACACAAAAACCAAGCGGGTCGAACTCAACAGTAACAGGGTTTTCACGAGTAAAACACTGAACAAAAACAAGATTCTTAATAAGATGAGGTGACACAAGTATGTTAGACAAAGATACAGGCATGGAATTAGACAAAAAAGAGGTGTGCCCGATATGTGTAATAGGAAGGGTGGAATCATCCCGGACAATGATGCGGCGATCGGTGGTGACGGGAGTGGAGGAGGCAAGATTACCAGGATGAGCAAACATGTGAGCTATGGCACCGATGTCCATGTACCAATCACCACCTCCAGTGTAGTTGTTCGGCATAGGAGCGGTGTGCAGCGCGGCGAGGAGCGCTGGATCCCAAGGGGCCGGCAGCAGGGCCGGTGAAGGTGACGGCGGCGCCATGGGGCTGTCGTAGCTGCTGCTCAGCTATGGCTGTCGGTATCCTCCGTAGGGATGCGGAGCCGCGTAATACGCCTGGTGTGCCGGTGGGCACGACACGGGAAGCGTCAGTGCAGGAGCCCGTGGAACCGACATGGTGTACGCATGGACAACACCGGTCCAGGGGTTGTAGCCGGAGGCCCATGGGGGTGGCACCTGTAGCTGCGGCGGCGCCTGAAACTGCTGCGGCTGCTGCTAACGGTCGTGGCGGCCACCGCGCCGGCCCCCGCGGCGCTTGGCAGCGGGAGGGCCAGGAGGCGCGGGCGGGCCGTACGGTTGTGGCAGGAGCCCCGGCTGCTGGGACGCCAGGAAGGGTGCTGGAGGACGTTGTTGGGGCGCCAGGGTAGCAGGAGGCTCTAGAGGCCCGCCGCGGGTGGTGCTGGCGGCGAGGACAGTGTGGATGGCACGCATATTCACCTGCTTCATCCGTCGCTCCTCAAAGCAGAGGTACGCAATGAGCTTGGCGAAGGACGGGTTGGGGATGAGACTAAGGTTCCCTGCCGCGTTGTCGAAGTCCTCGTTGAGCCGGGAAGTGAGCATGCTGAGGAGGAGGTCATCATCGACCTTGGCGCCGATGTCGCGAAGCTCGTCAGCGAGAGTCTTAAGGCGGCGACAATAGTCATCGATGGAGGTGTTGTCCTGATGACACCCAAAGAACTATTGATGCAGAAAAACATGACGCTGGAGCTTGTTGTCGCTGAAGAGCCCGTTCAGCTTGGTCCACACGGTGCAGGCATCATCACTGTCCGTCATGATTGTCTGAAAAACCAGTGGATGATCGTGGTGTCAATGGTGGACCAGTCATGAAACTCGGGGATGAGGCTGGAGTCGACGGTGCCGTCCACGTGGTCCATGAGATGGTACTCCAGAAACACGAGGGAGAAATACGTCTTCCATGTGTGGTAGGAGGAGTCCGCCTGGGAGAGACGAACCAGCACCCGCTCGAAGATGTTGAGCTTGCAGATGTCGTTGATGTCAGGAGGGTTGGTGTCGGTGAACGGGTTGGAGTTGGTGGACACGGAGGAGATCACGGACGACATGGCTTTTGGCGGCAGCAGCGGCTTTGGATGATCCGGCAGGTCGGCAGCGGACGGGGCGGCTGGCGAGTCACGCAGATGCGGTGGCAGCAGCGGCTGGTGTCACAGCCCTAGCTCAGCCCCTGTTGTCCTTGCTTGATCTTGTTGCATCATGTTTAAATTTTATTGAAAGTTGAATTGGGGAAAGTGGAAAGCCTCAGAAGTCTTTAACAAAAATGATCAACATTAAAAATTGTTTCAAATGAGCCCAACAAAATGTTCCTGCTAACCTCTAAAAATATTGGCAAGAGCTATAACTCAAACCAATATTTTTGGAATCACAGAAATATTTATTCTTGGGCATTTGAATTAAAGCACTAGCTATTTGATTTGGGTTTATATTTACTATAAGATAGATATAAGCCCAATAATTTTGAAAATTTGCATGTGGCTCTGAACTAGTTTCCTAAGTCCACAAAATAATTTTTAGAAGCATAAAAATTGGTTTGTTTGAAAACCAAACTCAAAACAAACTTCAAAAAAAATAGGAAACGGAACAAACAGAAAATAGAAAAGGCAGGGCCTTACCTGCCTGGCCCAACTCCTGTTCTGGCCCAGCCCACAGGGGCAACACCGTCTTCTTCCTCCTGCCAGGAGGAGAAGCAGTTGCGTGCCTGCACACGCGTGGCCGACGACGCCACCTCCTGCTCCAGCGCGATGACCCGGCGCTTCCAGCCACACCACGAAGATGCCCAACACCCCCTGCACCTCTCCCCTCTCTCCCCCTCGTCTCCCTCACCCTCTCCCGCGATGGCCGAGCACCATCCTCGCCGCCGTTCGCCGTAGTCGTCACCAGAGACACCCCCTCGCCCCTCCGTCATGCCCATGAGCTCCGCCTTCGTCGTCTACGCCTCCTCGACGACTCACGCGACGCCGGACGCCCTGAAGCCTCGCCAACACCGTCGTTCCCCTCGTCAGTCACCGCGGATCCTCGCCGCCGATTCATGAGCTATAGGACCTCCCCGAGCACTCTGAGCTTCTCTGCGAGACCTCCGTGAGCCCCTCTTTCCCCTACCCCTAACCTCGTTGCTTCGCTCGACCTCTAGCTAGCGCTGCCGCCATGGCCGAGCTCCGCCGCCGCCTGCCTTGTCGTGCGCCACCATTGCAGCCTGCGCCCGTCGTTGCAGAGCATGGCAACGAGCTCGTCGTGCCTCCAGGAGGCCGGCTATCCCTTTTGCTAGCCCACTCGTGCCCCGTAGCACCGCTGCCCGTATGTGCCCGAGCGCCGCCGCCGCCCACCACAATGCCAGCGAAGCCACATCCCTCCCTTGCAGCTGCCGCTTACACCACCCGACGCGCCTCTCTGCGAGCTTTCGAAAGAGCCTAGCCGGGCTTCAAACGGCCGTCGGAATCGGCCGGACGGAGTACCTCCGCCGTCGGCTGTGGTCGCCGGTGACTAACCGCCGGTGTAACCATCCATTAGGGCCTAAGCACCATGCTAATTACCCCCTGCAGTCAATGACAGCCGGGCCCCACCGCATTACTAACCGGCTAACCAAATAGTTTAGGGATAATCTAATTACCATGGGGCCACGTGTGAGTTTTGACTACACTGACGTGGCCATTGACCGGGCCCACCTGTCAATGACCCTGGCCAGCACTGTGTCACTGACCAGTGGGACCCACTGGTCAGTTTTGACCAAGAATAGCTCAGTTGACCAACTGATGTCACACAGACATCATGCTGACGCTATAAATCATTTTCTGGATTTAAGTTTATTCAGGAAATTCTAGAAAATGCCCAAAACTTCTAAAAATCATAGAAATTAATCTATTGCTCCAAATGAAATAAATTATATATGAAAAATTATCAGAAATATTCAGGGAATCCATCTGTACCATTTTCATGCATGTTTGAGCAAGCTAACCTCACTATTTAGGATGAAACATGATTAGGGAAAATTTCATAATAGGTTTGGAGTTGGAATTTGATATAATTTTGAATTCCACTTCAATTAAAATGACTTTCTGTTGCATTAGCCCAAAACACATTCATATTGCCATGTCATAGCATGCATCATATTGTTGCATATCGTCATGTGTTGATTGTGCTCTTTCTCAGTTGCCGGTGTTTGTCCCCCTTCGGTAGATGTTGTTCCAGCGATGAGATCAATGACACCCATGAAGAGCTATACTATCTTCAGAAGTGCCAGGCAAGAAAAACCCCCTTGTTCATTCCGATACAATCCCACTCTCTCGCTCCTGCTCTCTTTCACTGCATTAGGACAACAACGTTTCAACTGTTACATGTTGCGGTAGCTGAACCCCTTTCCTCTGCATGACCTGTCATTGCCACAGTAAATTGATGAAACCCACTAGCATGAGTAGGAGTTGTTTGAGCCCTGATGTGCCTACTCATTCATGTTTGTTTGTCATGCCTTCTACTTCTTAGAGTTGAGTCAGGTCTGATTCATCGGGGATGAATTGGAATGTAGTGAACATGTCCTACTGTTGAGAGCTAAGTGTGTGAACACGATTTGGTAAAGGTAGCGGTGAGAGGCCATGTAGGAGTACATGGTGGGTTGTCTCATTGCAGCCATCCTTAGGAACTGAGTTCTGTGTTTGTGATCCATGAACAGCTACTACCACGCATTGGAATGCTTAAGTGCCCCTCTCGACTTATTAATCAACCTGATCTCTGTCCAGGAGTTGCAACTAGTTTCTAGTGTTTGTAGGTAGTGTTATTAGTCTACCAAGTGGCACCCGGTACAAGTGGGCTTGGGACAGACTAGGCGCTGTGGCCCGATGTACCAAGTGGCACCCAGATGGTGGGCTTGGGAACCCTGTACACATCATTTGGGGCCGTGAGCGACACCCCGACCGGATCTCCTTGCGGATGGAACCGAAATAGGCGATAAACCTGGACTAGAGACTTGTTGGTTAGTCAGGTCGTGGCCGACTCCCTCGCCGGGCTTCCGCTTGAAGGTTGCCGAGATACACAACGTGTACATGGTGGTAAGTGGCGAGAGCGTGTGTGAAGAAGTACACCCCTGCAGGGTTATCATTATCAATTCGAATAGCCGGATTCCTCGGATATGGAAACTTGGACCCCTTGCATCGTTCATAGACAAGTGAGAGTGGATACTCTAAAATGCACAAGATAAGCGTGAGTGCTATGGATGGCGTTCTCGTAGGGAGACGGGAGCGGATCCATAGTGGTGTATTGGTATGGTGAATATGTGGACTCGTGTGCGCCACCTCAAAAGAGTTACTTGCAGTCGTAGTTCAGGTTAGCCACTGAGTCAAAGCTGGCTTGCTGCAGTTAAACTCCACCACCCCCTTTATTGATACCGATGCATATGTAGTTAGTTCTGATGTAAGTCTTGCTGGGTACATTTGTACTCATGTTTGCTTATTTTATGTTTTGCAGAGACGTCAGTCTCGCTAGTAGTTCCGTGTGGACTTCGACGTTTAGCTTGATACCTCAGCTACGATCTTGTGCCCTCGGCAGGATCTGGTAGATAGTCAGGCTTCTCAGCCTTTTTCATTTATAGATGTCTGTACTCAGACATGTTAAGCTTCCACATGTTCTCTGATAGTATGCTATGATTGGTGGGTCATGAGACCCATGCTATAATATCTCGCTCCTCGGAGCCTAATGAATAAATACTCTGAGTCATAGAGTCTTGTTGTGTTGCCATGTTGTATTGCACATATTGAGCATATTGTGTGTATGATTGAAATGCTTGGTATGTGTGGGATCCGACAACCTAGTTGTTTATCCTTGGTAGCCTCTCTTATGGGGAAATGTAGTCTTGTGCTTCCTTGAGCCATAGTAGTCCGCTACAGCCCAGTTCACCGGAGTCCTGCTAGCCCAGCACTACTGCTCCGGAACACTTGACTGGCCGGCATGTGATTCACTTCATTCCTGTGTCTATCCCTTCGGGGAAATGTCACACGGTGACATCCAGAGTCCTGCCTAGCCTGCTACAGCCCGGTTCACCGGAGTCCTGTTAGCCCAGTGCTACAGCCCGGATTCACACGCTGCTAGCCGACATGCTCGATGCTGATTCATGTATGCCTGTCCCCGTAAGTTAGTGCCACTTTGGGTTCACGACTAGTCATGTCGGCCCGGGTTCTCTATCATATGGATGCTAGCGACACTATCATATACGTGAGCCAAAAGGCGCAAACGGTCCCGGGCCATGGTAAGGCGACACCCATGGGAATACCATGCGTGAGGCCGCAAAGTGATATGAGGTGTTACCGGCTAGATCTATGTGACTTGGAATCGGGGTCCTAACAGCTTTGGTATCAGAGCCTGACTACCTGTAGGATTACCAAGCCAATCCGGTCGAAGTTGAGTCTAGAAATGCTTTAGTTATGTAAGGGAATTGATTGTGGAAGGGAACATAAGGCTCTTTTTACTCCTTATCCTCACGAACTTCTGATCTGAGTCATCTTATCTTTTCTACGGGGTTAAGAACTAGGCTTCTCTTCTATCTCTCAGGATGATGTGTTACTAAACCGTAGTTGCCTAGGATTGTTGGATTCAAGCCTCAGTCCAGTTCCTACTATCTCCATGTCATGACAGTTGATCTCAGAATCATGATATTGTGATGTTGAGTGGTTATGCCACCATTTTGCAGGATGTCTCAAATCTTTTGAGCATTTACAGCCATTATGTTGTCCGAGTCATCCCAGGTTTCTAAATAGTCCAATGCATTTGCATCTCCCTTCTTCCTGTTCTCGATGTTCCTTTGGGCCAGATTAAGCACACTAATCGGTCTGTTGAGGTACTCCGTTGCCTTGATATGCATGTTGGAGTCAGTATTATGACCCTAGGTGTCCTCGAGAATTTAGCAATGCTTTCGTATCCCTAGTGTGATGATTCTGGCCATCATTCTTGAAAGCATCTCGTGATGTTATTTAGTTAGTAGGTATTCTACTCCTGGGTTTGAACCCGAGATTCACCTTACTTCATGTTGTTAGTATTTGCTAGTTCCCTTAAGATATTAGTAACCTTGTGACAGTCCTCAAGGTTCGTGGTATTTCTTTCTTCCAAATACCATGAACCATTAAGGCAGAAGTTCTTTGAACCAAAATATCACAATCAGAGTACTCTTGAGGAGTTCTCCATTCATAATTGTGATTTTGCCAGTTCTATCTTTCTGCATGGGTTATCCGGAAGAAAAATATTGAACTCGTTCGACATACTAACACATGAATCCACAACTCAAAATGTTATATGCTCCTTGACTTGTCCATTCTCAGCTATATTCCGACCATCATCTATAAATTGATAGTCAGGAATAGTTGTGCATTCGTGTTCATCGATGCCTATTATTCTTGTGGCCCGTCAAGCCATTCTATTTTAGAATGACTAGGAGAAGCAAACTCCAGTACCTCATCCATATCCATGATTGGGTCAAAGTAGTTGTGTTCTGCAGATCAAATGCCCATCCAGCTTTTACTCTATTCTACCCTAGAGTATTACCCCTTTTATGTCAGGATTGTCATGAGAATTGCACCATCTCTCATGAATTCTTGACGTAGTGATACTTCTTGCCATCATTTTTCATTCCTCGGTCCCGTGTTGTCGCAACCGGAATGCCGGCAAGTGAACTATGATGTGTGAAATCAATACTCCTAGCAACCGTGTTGCTTGGTAGTTAATGTACACTAATATCATTCTTAGCGTGTTGGTTATTGAAACACTATTCTAGGATTGATCGTGCTACCTTGTCCTTATTTCCGGTGCACTCTTCGATCAATGAGTTAGGATTATTCAATCCCTTGCTTATTTATCCATATCGTCTTGCTCTGAAAAGAAAGATTGTTCTCGGGCTTAGTAACATATCGGTGGTTCGTGATGTTCCAAATATCATCTCGGAAGTATTACCAGGTTGTCACCTGACCGCTATGTTGAGTTCGTGATCATGCTGGTTTTTCCTCCAAACCACCCATTCTCCAAGAATCTGTGTTGGATACCCCTGAGCTAGTTGGTTAAGCTAAATAATAACTTGGAGAGTTGGAAGATAAAAGTTTTTCTGACTTAGATCATGTTAAGGGATATCTTTCATGTGTGTGTGTGTTGAAGAAAGATGACATCTTCATCGATTGATCCTCGTGATCAACTGTCGGTGCTATTGTCTTAACCAGTCCTAGATTTGAGTATGGGCTAGCGTCAAATCAAATTAGAACCAACGATATTCGTAATGTTGTCTTACTCGTGGTTGTTCCTCGAGCATAGACCATTATATCTTTTGGGTCTGACTAATGCTAACACCTTGTTCACATGATTGTGGAGTTCCATTTATACGGAAACCTGGATGAATTGTTGTTGAGCCCATCGACAACATCTTGGTCTCCTCCATGATTTGGTTGAACATTACACCAGTGTTGGAAACTTGTGTAAGCATTTTCTTCATGACTCATCCGTGAAGCATATGTTTGGACGAAAGAAGTGAGTCCCTCTAATTCATGTGCACTTGATGCAAGTTGCCACCATGAATTTGAGAAGGCTTGTTTTACCTCCTCTGGAATCATCCCAAGTCAGTCATGCACGTGCGAAGTATTCTATGGTCTGATAGACTGATCATCTTCATTCCATATGTATCCCTAGCACACCAAGCCACTTATTGATTTGTTCAAGAAGAAGGAGTTCCTTCATAAGAGCTAGTCATGACTTATGTTAGGACTTCGTTATCCTCGATGATGGTTCCCAATCTGAACTCGGTAGTGTTTTACTATAAGACTACTATGTGGTCATGCTTGTCTAGGATAGCATGTTCACATATGTTTAGCAAGACCAGCTCATGTTCTGGAGCTTGCTATCGTAGCTCATTTCCCGAGAATCTCACAATATCATCTCGTCGATTTGTGTTGCAAACTTTCACTTTTCTTTCTAGATTCGACGAGTCTGGAATATCCTGGCACCAACCAGATCTGAATCTCAGGCAGATATGATGGTTGGAACGTGTCCCAAGAATTATAATATTGGTCTCTCGGTAACCCAGTAATGTGGATATCGTGGCCAACCCACGTAGCCTGAAGGTCTATTATTGTAATATCTTGGTTGAAGAAGTTGGTCACCTCCCCATAAGGATCTCGCAGGATCTGCCTCCGTAGTTATTCCTTATGGATTCTTAAGCATCCGAAGTCCGACCTTTTAATTGATGTTCTAGTTATCAAACCATATCTACAAATGGGTTGCGCTAGCACATCAAGGAGAACATTAGAAGCGGGGTGCTAAATGTCTCTCGGTCGATCATCCAGATTTCATTCCCTTGGCCTCGCTAAGGTGAAACCTGAGAAAGGGTTGTCTTTCTATGCATTTGCATTGTCCATCACTATTTGTCAAGGTAGTAAGATGTGTTGCCAGGATCCTCGACACGGATGTTGGTAGAACCTTGATGAATATGGAAATGCTCAAGTTCCTGAGAGCACGCGCAAGCAAAATCATCCCTTGCGTTGTCTTCAACAAGGTAGTCCACATCATCCATCCTAGTCCGAGTATGCCATTTCTTCGAGCTATTTCAAACGATCAGTTGTAAATTGCCTTAAGCTGGAATGAAGAGTTTCAATGACCTATGGATCAAAAGTAATTCTTTTTGCCACTTAAGGGAATATCTCTGTGAGTCACCTTCTTATAGGTGTCTCGTTGTGGTATCATGGAAACCCAACTCCTTGCTACGTTGACACCGTTCACCACCCTCCTAGCTGTGGGAATTCTTCTACTAATTTAAACCTTGTCATATGCTCATTTCCATCATTCTTAATGTGTGTATCGTGTCTCCTCTCGACAGATGTCACTATGTCTCGTTCTGAGAGTTGATCGTCAGTTGCTCGATCTTCGAGAAGATCGATTCTTCAAGGGTTTCTTTTCTTTCCGTCATCATGCTGGATGAAGATCCCGAAAGCAAAGACGTTAAGATCAATATGACACAATGAATCAACATCCTCGGGAAGGGCAGTTGGATCGAGAAGACTGCGATAGTTTGGTGACCCCCCTTCCTTCTTACCTCACGTCTCGAATCTCAGGCCGAGATTCTTGTTTAGTGGGGGTGAGTTGTCACAGCCCTAGCTCAGCCCCTGTTGTCCTTGCTTGATCTTGTTGCATCATGTTTAAATTTTATTGAAAGTTGAATTGGGGAAAGTGGAAAGCCTCAGAAGTCTTTAACAAAAATGATCAACATTAAAAATTGTTTCAAATGAGCCCAACAAAATGTTCCTGCTAACCTCTAAAAATATTGGCAAGAGCTATAACTCAAACCAATATTTTTGGAATCACAGAAATATTTATTCTTGGGCATTTGAATTAAATCACTAGCTATTTGATTTGGGTTTATATTTACTATAAAATAGATATAAGCCCAATAATTTTGAAAATTTGCATGTGGCTCTGAACTACTTTCCTAAGTCCAAAAAATAATTTCAAAAGCATAAAAATTGGTTTGTTTGAAAACCAAACTCAAAACAAAGTTAAAAAAATAGAAAACAGAACAAACAGAAAATAGAAAAGGCAGGGCCTTACCGGACTTACCTGCCTGGCCCAACTCCTGTTCTGGCCCAGCCCACAAGGGCAACGCCGTCTTCTTCCTCCTGCCAGGAGGAGAAGCAGCTACGTGCATGCACACACGCGGCCGACGACACCACCTCCTGCTCCAGCGCGACGGCCCGGCACTTCCAGCCACGCCACGGAGACGCCCAGCACCCTCTGCACCTCTCCCCTCTCTCCCCCTCGTCTCACTCACCCTCTCCCGTGATGGCCGAGCGCCATCCTCGCTGCCGTTCGCCGTAGTCGTCACCAGAGCCACCCCCTCGCCGCTCTGTCGTGCCCATGAGCTCCGCCTCCGTCTTCTACGCCTCCTCGAGGACTCACGCGACGTCGGACGCCCTGAAGCCTCGCCAACACCGTCGTTCCCCTCGTCGGTCGCCGCGGATCCTCGCTGCTAATTCAGGAGCTATAGGACCTCCCCGAGCACTCTGAGCTTCTCTGCAAGACCTCCGTGAGCCCCTCTTTCCCCTACCCCTAACCTCGTTGCTTTGCTCGACCTCTAGCTAGCGCTGCCGCCATGGCTGAGCTCCGCCGCCGCCTGCCTTGTCATGCGCCACCATTGCAGCCCGCGCCCGTCGTTGCAGAGCACGACAGCGAGCTTCAGGGCGCCGCCGCCCGTGCCCCGTAGCACCGCTGCCCGCATGTTCCCGAGCGCCGCCGCCGCCCACCTCAACGCCGGTGAAGCCACAGCCCTCCCTTGTAGCTGCCACTTGCACCACCCGGCGCGCCTCTCTGCGAGCTTTGGAAAGAGCCTAGACGCGATTCAAACGGCCGCCAGAATCAGCCGGCCGGAGTACCTCCACCGTCGGCTATGGTCGTCGATGACTAATCGACGGCATAACCAGCCATTAGGGCCTAAGCACCCTGCTAATTACCCCCTACAGTCAATCACAGCCGGGCCCCACCACATTACTAACCGGCTAACCAAATAGTTTAGGGATAATCTAATTACCATGGGGCCACGTGTCAGTTTTGACTACGCTGACGTGGCCGTTGACCGGGCCCACCTGTCAGTGACCCTGGCCAGCACCGTGTCACTGACCAGTGGGACCCACTGGTCAGTTTTGACCCAGAACAGCTCAGTTGACCTGCTGATGTCACACAAACGTCATGCTGACGCTATAAATCATTTTCTGATTTAAGTTTATTCAGGAAATTCCAAAAAATGCCCAAAACCTCTAAAAATCATAGAAATTAATCTATAGCTCCAAATGAAATAAATTATATATGAAAAATTATCAGAAATATTCAAGGAATCCATCTGTACCATTTTTATGCATGTTTGAGCAAGCTAACCTCACTGTTTAGGATAAAACATGATTAGGGAAAATTTCATAATAGGTTTGGAGTTGGAATTTGATATAATTTTGAATTCCACTTCAATTAAAATGACTTTCTATTGCATTAGCCCAAAACACATTCATATTGCCATGTCATCGCATGCATCATATTGTTGCATGTCCTCATGTGTTGATTGTGCTCTTTCTCAGTTGCTGGTGTTTGTCCCCCTTCGGTAGATGTTGTTCCGGCGATGAGATCGATGACACCGATGAGGAGCTATACTATCTTCAGAAGTGCCAGGCAAGAAAAACCCCCTTGTTCATTCCGATACAATCCCACTCTCTTGCTTCTGCTCTCTTTCACTGCATTAGGACGACAACGTTTCAACTGGTACATGTTGCGGTAGCTGAACCTATTTCCTCTGCATGACCTGTCATTGCCACAGTAAATAGATGAAACCCACTAGCATGAGTAGGAGTTGTTTGAGCCCTGATGTGCCTACTCATTCATGTTTGTTTGTCATGCCTGCAACTGCTTAGAGTTGAGTCAGGTCTGATTCATCGGGGATGAATTGGAATGTGGTGAACATGTCCTACTGTTGAGAGCTAAGTGTGTGAACATGATTTGGTAAAGGTAGTAGTGAGAGGCCATGTAGGAGTACATGGTGGGTTGTCTCATTGCAGCCTTCCTTAGGAACTGAGTTCTGTGTTTGTGATCCATGAACAGCTACTACCACGCATTGGAATGCTTAAGTGCCCCTCTCTGTCCAGGAGTTGCAACTAGTTTCTGGTGTTTGTAGGTAGTGTTAGTATTCTACCAAGTGGCACCCGATACAGGTGGGCTTGGGACAGACTAGGCACCGTGGCCCGGTGTACCAAGTGGCACCCGGAGGTGGGCTTGGGAACCCTGTACACATCGTTTGGGGCCGTGAGCGACACCCGGCCAGATTTCCTTGCGGATGGAACCCGAATAGGCGATAAACCTGGACTAGAGACTTGTTGGTTAGTCAGGTCGTGGCAGACTCCCTCACCAGGCTTCCGCTTGAAGGTTGCCGAGATACACAATGTGTACATGGTGGTAAGTGGCGAGAGCGTGTGTGAAGAAGTACACCCCTGCAGGGTTATCATTATCTATTCGAATAGCCGGATTCCTCGGATATGGAAACTTGGACCCCTTGCATAGTTCATAGACAAGTGAGAGTGGATACTCTAAAATGCGCAAGATAAGCGTGAGTGCTATGGATGGTGTTCTCGTAGGGAGACGGGAGCGGATCCATAGTGGTGTATTGGTATGGTGAATATGTGGACTCGTGTGCGCCACCTCAAAAGAGTTACTTGCAGTCGTAGTTCAGGTTAGCCATTGAGTCAAAGTTGGCTTGCTGCAGTTAAACTCCACCACCCCCTTTGTTGATACCGATGCATATGTAGTTAGTTCTGATGTAAGTCTTGCTGGGTACATTTGTACTCACGTTTGCTTATTTTATGTTTTGTAGAGACATCAGTCTCGCTAGTAGTTCAGTGTGGACTTCGACGTTTAGCTTGATACCTCAGCTAAGATCTTGTGCCCTCGGCAGGATCTGGTAGATAGTCAGGCTTCTCAGCCTTTTTCATTTATAGATGTCTGTACTCAGACATGTTAAGCTTCCGCATGTGCTCTGATTGTATGCTATGATTGGTGGGTCATGAGACCCATGTTGTAATATCTTGCTCCGGAACACTTGACTGGCCATGTTGGTGTGCATGGTTGAAATGCTTGGTATGTGTGGGATCCGACAACCTAGTTGTTTATCCTTGGTAGCCTCTCTTGTGGGGAAATGTACTCTTGTGCTTCCTTGAGCCATAGTAGTCCGCTACAGCCCAGTTCACCGGAGTCCTGCTAGCCCAGCACTACTGCTCCGGAACACTTGACTGGCCAGCATGTGATTCACTTCGTTCATGTGTCTGTCCCTTCGAGGAAATGTCACGCAGTGACATCCGAAGTCCTGCCTAGCCTGTTATAGCCCAGTTCACCGGAGTCCTGTTAGCCTAGTGCTACAGCCCGGATTCACACACTGCTGACTGACATGCTCGATGTTGATTCATGTATGCCTGTCCCCGTAAGTTAGTGCCACTTTGGGTTCACGACTAGTCATGTCGGCCCGGGTTCTCTGTCATATGGATGCTAGCGACACTATCATATACGTGAGCCAAAAGGCGCAAACGGTCCCGGGCCATGGTAAGGCGACACCCGTGGGAATACCGTGCGCGAGGCCGCAAAGTGATACGAGGTGTTACCAGCTAGATCAATGTGATTTGGAATTGGGGTCCTGACAGCTGGTCTGAGTCACGAGAAGTGGCGAGCAGGCGACTGGACGATCGCGAGTGCGGTCGACGGACGAGGCGACTCGCACGGGTGAACGAGCGGCCGGTTGGCACTTGGCGCGAGTGGGGGCGGGTAAGGGAGCGGGGCTTGCGGGCGGGAGGGATTGGGGCGGGCGGGGCTAGCGGGCGGGAGGGGCGGGCGGGGCTAGGCGGCGGCTTAGCGGGCGGGAGGGAGCAGGTCGGGGGTAGCAGCGGTGGCGGCACGGAGGAGCGCGGCGGCGGCGGTAGCGGAAGCTATTGTAGAAACCTAAACCTAAAAATTGATACCATGAAGATGTATGAATTGCATGATGTATTAATTCAGTGCAATGTGCACGGTATATATAAGTACAAGGTGGGGCCTCTACCTCAATCTATACAACAAACTAGAGAGGTGGGCCTAATGGGCAAAACACAATATACATGCACAAATATCATACTCAACATTCTCCTCCATGCTGTGAATCCATTCAGAGAAGAAGGAGCTCATTCCGTTGACTACACGCGAACAATTTTACATGTATGTCTACACTGTTCGTGGAGTTCATCTCATTGATTCATCGCACTTGGTGAGTTTCCTTTCAATTCTATTTCTTGTGTACTTAACCATGTTCAACCAATCTCCTAGACATCATAGTTCGGCCTATTTATTTTGTTGGATGCGCGCACAATGGAGCCGTGCCACTGCTACATCTCAGGCACGATGCCATCATTGTGTGAGGACGCATCTGACTCCATCCGCATGATCTTCTTCACATCATATGCAGGAGCACGCCAACATCTTCGTCCACATCATTGACCGACCACACACAATTATTTTTGCATCTTCTGCGACTCTGTTCGTCGAGTTCATCTTAGCGTTCCATCAAACTCGGTGATCATCTGACCAATCCACCTTGGAAGTGTTCTCAACATCACATACTAGTACCTCTTAGACATCATGGTTCGGCCAATTTCCGGTGTCGTGCCTGCCGATGCATGACCGGATGTCAACTGATGGCATCGGCATGTTCCCATAGTTTTTGTTCCTTGGTTAATCTCGAGACTAATAGATGAAATATTCTATATGACCCTGGGTAGCCACCGGTTGTTTAGATTTTGAGTACATCGCATAGGGGTTGTAGTGAACTTTGTGTTATTATTATTTTCTTTATGTTCTTGATATGTATGGGAATATCTTTAATTAATTTCATGGTTTAAGGAGTAACATATGATTTAGTAGATTTACTCTATTCTTATTTAATTCCTAAAAATAGTTGTACGTCTTGTGTCGGCTCGATAAATTGTGTTGCTACGTATAGTTGTATTTTATGCGTGTGCACCATTTTGTTATGAATTATTGTCATGCTTAGTATTGTGTACATTGTGTCTTGAATTTGTTTGAGTTACTAAATAATGTATATGTGTTGTTTAATTGTTTTGATTATAGTAGCAATGCAGGTGTCTTAGTTTCGGTCTCTAGAGTCATTCTCAAACATGTTGCATATGTGTTTTATTTATTTGAAGTGATGACATGGTGTAGGTTATTGTTTATCTAAATTATATAGTTTCATATATTTTTAACAAGTAGTTTCTTTCTTGCTTGACCAATACTATGCCATGATGTTGTGATTGTATAACTACACTACATAGTGTGTGCGTGTGTGTGTACCAATTCATGTATTAGAAGATCATGACTAGTGATGCATCTTATGTACTTGCAATTGTAGGTTGTACTAGATAGAAATACATGTCATCTTGTTATTCCTGCTTCTATAACACATGTTGATTTGGTTGATGAGATGATCTAGTTGTTTACTTGCCTACAGGCGTAGTGTTCTTCCATGTGCTTATTTACCATAACTAGCATGGTATAGTGTTGTATGCTAACATCGTGTTTGATCTTTAGGTTAGTTATTATCAACTAAGTAATCTCATTCTATTAGTAGCATACTTTGGCATCTCGTGTGATGATCACCCATGCTTAGCATCATATCGGGTTTATCTTACTATTGCATTTGTTGTGTGCATGTCCTTTGTCATATCTATTATATCTAGTTGTTGCATTGTTGTATGTGTAGTCATTGTCATGCAAGTGATCTTTCATGTTTTATGAAGTTCTCTGTGTTATAGTTGCCTAGTTTAGTTCTTCTTTGTAGATGTTTAACTTCGTTACATCTTGGCCTTATGAATGTTTTAATACTTGTTGCTATGACTCTTATACATAGGACGAGTCATATGTCATGTCAGTAGAGTTGTGCTTTGATCACACACTCAGTGTGTGTATCGTTCTTTATTATTGCAAGCATGTGGTGATAATATTATTGCTAGTGGTCATTAGTATTAGTTGTTCTTTATTATTAAGACCATCTCCTAGTTTAGTATCTTCTCATGATCACTTGTATGTCTGATGCTTGTGTTATTTGTTAAGACCTCTAGTTATTCTCCATTCACATGCCTTGTATGATGTGCATATTACTATTAATGGTTTGATGACCTTTCATCTTAGTGTTAGTTTGGCTTTTCTTGTGGAATGCTTGCTATTAGATGCTTGCACTACAAAAAAATACACTTCCGTGATGATACGTGTTTGTCACAATAGGTCATGTTTTCTGTCATGCATGTACATCCATGACAATTTCATGACAGAATCAAGATAGGCATACATGTACTATCGTAAAAGTGTTCCATGACATTACCAAAATTATCATCACGGAAGTGTCCACTTCCAAGGCGATAAATCGCGTGTCACTGAAGTGCTTTCGTCAAGGGTGACCGACACGTGGCATCCACCGTAACGGGTCACCGTTAAGTTATCGAATTCCGGTTGGATCCGATAACCCATTAACAGACCAGACCAATGGGGATTTTCCACGTCTACAATTCTCAATGGCCAGAGTAACCATGTGTCGGCTCACCGTTGGGACATATGTCATCCACTCATTGGATCGAAGGTGCCTATGATTCATTGACACGTGGCACGGCCCAACAGAGGCCCATTCCAGTGAAAAGGCTGGCCCGTTTGACTTGGTCAAAAGGTAGCGGGCTGGCCCATGGAAAGCCTATTAACGGTGTGTTCGCATATAGCCCATTTACAGCCCGCTAACTCATGGCCTACCGGAATTTGGCCCAGTAGCGTCATCTGGGCCGTCCAATATGATACCAGCCCATTGTAATTTCCGGCCCATGTATGGCCCATGACGTCTTTCGGCCCATAGGAGTCCCTTCATAACTCTGGTCCCATTAAAGGCCCTACATGAAATTGTCCCATAATGAACAGTGTATCACTTTATACCCATCAACGACCCATTATTCGGTCGGCCGTTTCCAACCCATGTGAACGTTCGGCCTTCTAAGGGCCCATTTATTCTTGGGCTCGTTTCTAGAATTTATTGGTTACAGTCCGTTACTGGTTGTTCCGTTTGTGGGACAAATTCAACCCGTGGTTACATTTGGCCCGTTTCTGGCCCGTTAACCCATTGGGATATTTTCACAACGTTATGATATACGACCTATTAACGACCCGTTATGGTCCATGAATAGTATGGCCCATGTTTGGTGAAATTATTATACGCCGCATAGAAGGCCCATGGATCCTATGACCCGTAGAAGGCCCATGGATCCTACGGCCTGTAGAAGGCCCATGGATCCTATGCCCGTAGGAGGCCCATGGATCCTACGACCCGCAGGAGGCCCTTGGATCCTAAAGCCCGTGTGTTGCCATGGTTATTGTGGCCTAGTGACCAAAAATAGGTTACTGTGGCCACTAGAAAAATGCGGAAAAAGAACTGCACTGACTACAAGCAAACAATTAAACAAGACAATAAGGAAATAAATAAGCAAGCAACTAATGCTAGGCCATTACGGCTATTACACATATTACATCTACTGGGCATCAAAGTTCACCACCAGTGCAAATATATAGAACAAAGCAGCATATTTCATACAGTGGCCGTCTAAATTGGCCGCTAGTGCAAATAAACACGGCAGCAAAACAAGTCCATAACTGAAACAACTTCAGAAGAGCTCAAGAAACGTTATCCTGGGTATCCACCATGCTGGCAATAAGCTTAGAAAGCTTATTAGCTTTGTCCCGTTTGGCGCTAAAATCCTCCAACGCTTGCTGTTGCACAAGAAAGTAGGCATCTGAATGCTCCAGGGACTTCCATAGTCCTTCCGCTTCTTGTCGCGGCACAGCTGATCGATGTCTTTCAGCTTGTAGTTGAGACTCAAGAAACTGAATTGATTCGGACAATGAGTTTGAATAGCTTGTGCCAGTGGTAGTGGCCAGTAACTCAAACACTAAACCAAGACAAGACTTTGTGGTTGTCTAATTGTCTTCAAGATAGTTTTCCTTAGCTGTTTTATCAGCTTTGTTGGATACCAACAAGGATGTCTCACTATCTTGAACCTTATCTGCATTACTTCCTTTACCATTGCTTAATAAGGCACTCTTCCCCAATATTCTGTCAGCGTTCTAGTAATAGGTTTAGCATGTACTAGTATATGAAACTCATTTTGGTGAACCAGTTCATTAGTAAGGTGGGCAAGATTAAACTACCAAGTCTTGTATTGCCAAGCAGTACATTATAAAAGCATCAAACACACATATATCTATGTCCTATGGTCACTGCATTGTCTTGCCAAATCAAAATAGAGACACGGATCAAATCATATCAGTTCAAGAGAAAGTAGCACTGAAAGAATATAAAGCGTGGGTAACTACACGGCACTACAACATTTCAGATGGGTACCACAGTTCTACATGTACGACAACACTATTGTCTCTGTTGTGATGCTAGCAATGTGCATGATATGAGAAGTCAACTGTATGCACAATTGAAATTGAAATCAGCAGAGCTATTTATAAGAGCAAACCCGATAAAGAAACATGCGTAAACATACCCGTTGTGCCATTGGAGTTCCCATTGGATAGTTTAATTTAAAAATAAGTTTGTATGAGTAAATATAGTGATACAAGAGCAAAGCAGTATGCATGATAGCAATGGAATCTTATATGAGAACAGTTGTTCTTCAGGTTTAAGCACTTATTATACATGAACAAAGTACAGTAAGACACAAGCATATAGTACTTAAAAATGAGATCATAGACCTTACCACATTCTTGGTCTGGGACCAGTACAGAAGAAGGTGTTCCCAGTCATCGTCTAGTAAATGTGTCTCAGGAGAACGTAAGGGAATTTGATGAGTTTCTTTGCCAGTGAAGTATGTTTTCTTTAGGTAATTCCGATACTGCCACCAAGCATTCTTGAAAATAGCAGAGGTATTAGCACATGTTACCTCATCCTGAGTTTCCAAATCGGTCCTTCTCTATAGAGAAAAATGGGAAAATTTGCTGTATTATAACCATCATGGAGGTAGAGTGTATGGGACAAAGAAAAGTAATTGCCATGAATAACATTACTTACACATAACTCCTATACAAACACCTGCAACTGGCATTTTCCTTCATCTTGACTATCATATTTCCATGATGAGAAGATACGCACATAGGATTTATCAACATCAAATGCGATAGATGCTAAACTATGAATGGTTGGTTGTGCTTCCTCCACAGGAATAGGTTTACTAACTTGTGGAGTTGGGGTTCGTCGTGGTAGTACTGGCGCTTTGGGCACTGGAGCTGCCTTACTAACTGCTCTTGTTTGGGAGCTCTGTGGTGGAGATGGTGTTGTGTCAACAGGAACTGTGTTACTATCAGCTTGGGTTGGGGTTAGATTGGGTGAAGCTAGTTTTTGTCCATCGCAGTATGGGTACAATCTGCGAGAGTCCGGGTTATGTGTGGTAGGGCTGGTTCTCGTGCATGTACAACTGGGGTGCTATCTCCACCAAGAGGTAGCACTGTTTTATTTGAAGACCGTGTTATTACTCCACTAGATACTGCCATCACTCGCTCCAATTCAAATGGCTGATAAACAGGAAATATAGTTGAATGTACGTACATTGTATGAGAGACAGATGCAACAGATAGTGTGGAAAAAAGAGGGCATGAAATAGTTGACATGTATATTGTTTAACTAAAACGGATATCATGACATAATTTCACATATATGATGTCTATCTAAACTGGATAGCATAGCATAACATAATTCAATGATGTGATGACTAACTAAACAAGATCGCATGACATAATTCACATACATGTTATCTAAGTAATCAGGATCGCATTATTTAATTCACATATGTTATTTATATGCTAAGCAGAAGGCATTCACATATATGATGTCTAAACTAAGAACATGGTGTTGAATATTGTGTATGTGATGTCTAAACTATGCAATGTAAGACACCATATGCATGATATGAGCAGTATAACCGTGCCAACTTAGAGCATATACCTCGGTGGGGGAATATGACTGGTCATCTGTCTCTGAATCCATCTCTGAGGAGCTATCGGGACCCAGCAAGAGATCTACTTCGACAGGTATCACTGTCTGCTCTGATGGCCTTGTTTTAACTCCAAATTTTTCCATCACCCACTCAAATGGCTGATTCGCAGGAAGAGTAGTTTAATGTACAAACATTGTCAACAAATGGAAATGTAAAGAAGAAAAGGATGGGAAAGATATCATTCAAATATATGAGGCCTGGTTAAACAGGATGGCATTGCACATTGCACATATATTATGGCTGGCTAAAATACATGAAGCTGCATAATTCCCATATATGATATAGAAACTAAATAGGTGGCATTAAAGAACATGTCTAAACTGAGCAGATGACATATATGATGTTGAAAGTAGGCATTGCAAGGCAACATATGCATGATATGACTAACAACATCATGCCAAGTTAGAGCAAACACCTTGGGGGGTAAATAGGAGTGGTCAGTTGCGTCTGAATCCGCCTTATAATAGATATCTTCCTCTGGATTACAATCTGGAGAGGGAGGGAGGGTTAGCCATTGAACCCACCATGGAGCGATGTCTGAACTAAGAAATATTTAGCATGACTGTGTACAATATCTGACATGCATACGAAAAAAATATAGTGAGATTATGTAAGGAGAGCATGCATAAATCCAGAGTGATGGTAACAACCAGTGGATGGATCCAAAAATAATGATAGCAGGCTGATGATTGCTTTAATTTAATAAAAATACAGATGATGATTGCTTTACTATTTGTTTCCCACCCAAGATGAACAACATAGGCATAACCTAGGTGAACCAGATATTAGACAGAGATACTATTCTTTGCTGCCTCGATATGTGCCCCACAACTAATTTAGAACTCAAGTTTGAACATTAGTTTGGACCTGACTTGGAGTCTAAGAGATGAACAGGACGAAAAAGTAGCAGGTAATATTAAGCAATGCATAACATAAGCAGAAACAAAAGAGTGCGACCTCTCTTGCGGACCCGTGTACTCCTCGGGTTCATCTGCTGAGTTGATGATGGTGATGCTATTGCGGTCGGTGCCAGCAGCAGGGAAGGAGATCTGAGTTGGCGAAAGATGGTCAGGAGTCGTGATGTCTGGTTTGGTGGATGCTTCTCTTGATGGAGCAGCTCAAGTGAGGTGGACAACATCACGGCAGGAGCAGGACAAACCACATAAAGTTTTGTTCGACACCTACCTATAACTGAAGTAATTCTATAAGGGCTCCTTTGGCTTGCATGATTCTAAAAACGCAGGGATAGGAAAAACACCAGGATTTCTGTCAACTTGGGTGTTTGGTTCATAGGAATCGGAAGAGCAGAGGAATGCAAAGAAACATGGCCAAATTAAAGTGAAACCATATGAAAACGTTTACAGTTAGAATGTTATTCTGCCACTAATGCACTTGGTCTTGTTGTCATGCATAGGATTTTGAAAAGTAGGTCTAGGTGGATGTTTTGCTCCATTCCTTTCAGCAAAGTGCATGAATAATTGAATAGTAGAGTGCCATAGGAAAATTTCCTATTGCTATTTTTTTCCTTTTAACCAAAATAGCCCTAATGGATTGACATGAATGTAGAGTAATAAGTGATGCGACAAGTGTACAACCACTTTGTCGTAGCCGTGTCGACCTCAGCATCATTGGGTTGGTCGCTGAAGAAGTTTAGGAAGAGGAGGCTGTCGTAGGAGTGGAGGAAGATCTGAGAGGAATCTCCAGACGGCGTCCAGGGCACATCTCTGTTGTGATGGATGGTTCCATCGTTGGAGGAGCTCCAGCGAGCCGTAGGACGTTGAGGCTGAAGTAGTACAAGACAAATATCGTTAATCTCAAGTGGGATTCTAATAGCATCTCCTATAGATGATGTAAAATACACTACCCAAAAGTGGTAGATGTAAAATTTACATCACCAAAAAACACCTGACTACAACAGATGAGGTAAAAACTATTGACTCTGAACTTAACTGTCGAAACTTTAATTTACTATGGAATCTGAATGTTACTGTCGAAACTGAACGCAATGGTAGCAGAGAGGCACTTCACATGTAGTTTAGGGAAGGCCTACAATTCATCTTCAACCTGCACCCCCCTGAGCCGCCAGCCACCGCCGTCCAAACCGCCGGCCCCCGCCGCCCGTGGCCGGCGGTGCTCCCGCGCCACCTCGCCGCCCCGAAACAACTCCCCACCGTCGGTCCGCCGCCTCCCCAGCTAGCCCTCTAGCCCCCCCGACGCTGAGCTTTTTCTCCGGCAATCCCCACGCCATCGCGCCCCCCACCGCCGGCGACCCCCACGCCACCACACCCCCCACTGCCGGCGACCACCTCCCCCGCACTGAACCCTAAGATAGACAGTGGGATACTTCTGTAGTGAGCCCCCCTCCCCACTGCGGGTGGTTCTTCCTTAACTCCAGCGAGCCCCCCACCCCCTAAAAATTGACTGACCCAAAAGTCGATTCAGTCGACTGAAGTGTAGCTAAATCGGAGCAGAGCAGCAGAACAAGCAAGGGGGAGAGCAGCAGCAGTAGCAGTGCGAGCGAGCGAGCGAGAGCCAGAGCTGCAGCAGCAGATCCGGCTGGTATAGACGTCATCGCCGAATGGGCCTCGCACTGGGGGAGAGCCGCCATGCAGATGTCGCCCGCGGCGCCGGCTTCGAGGTAGTCGCGACATGGCAGTGCGGGATGGAGCACCGTCGGTGCTAGGAGGTCGAGCTAAGGAGAAGGTGCGATGCGATGAGTGTACAACCTCTTTGGTGGCGCCGAGTTGGCCTCGGCTTCGTCCGAGGAGTCGGTGAAGATGTTGCGGTTCCGGTGGAGCAGGTTAAGGCGGCGCTATGGGGATGGAGCAGTGGAGATAGACACGGCGATCGTCGGAGCAGCTCGTTGGAGGTGGAGGACGGGGTGGCTGAACCGGCGGGACGATGAGATGGACGACGGATCCTCATCCGGGGATGTGGATGAGGGACGTGGAGCTATTGCGGTGGATGATGTCGTCGGGGAAGAGGCTCCGGCTGGGCAGTGGTGAGTTGGCGGACAAAGGAGGGTGGGGTTTAGCGGCTGGAGGGGAGAGGTTATGGCGGCCTGGGATTTCGAATGGCGAAAAGGAGGCGATGGGAGGGGGAACCATGACTTAGGGACGTGGTTGTCAAAAATGTGGGTTGTGTTACACAAGTGCCCCCACCGATTTGAACCAGCGGCCCTTTCGGCTCAGGGTTAGAAGGGGGGTTTCGTGTGTCGGGATTTGGCAGCTGGAGGGAGTTTTCACGCGCGTTATAATTTCGGGATAGCAAGGCGCGGGTTGTGAAGGCGTGAGTTTTGGGAGCATGATATCTGAATTTTCTGGATATAACAAGGCGCGAGTTGGATTTTAGGGACAATCCTAACGTGTAATATAGTCCTTGTACGTACCAAATCAATTCGTACTTCCCTCAATGAAAAAATGAAAAAAAAAACTATTCAAACCACCCAAAGAGAGTGTCTTGTCCCATTTTATTATAAAAATTTTATTCAAAGCTATGAATACATGTTATGTCCAATTAAATTTTTTCGCTGGCTATATAATGCATGTAACCTACTCATACCAACATTTTAGTGCATTCCAAATGTCTATACTTCCGCTGCAATTCGAACTAAATTTGAATTAGTTTCTCTATTTGAATAAGAATCTATAATCATGATTGTTGCCAACTTCAACCATCATTCGTGTATTACCTTAACAACACACCACATGATTACTATAGAGATAGATATGAACTATGTGTACTATATGAACTCGAATTCAATTTTTTGAATACACTTGATGTTGTTTCCAAATAATAGTACATTTGATGTACTAACTAGATATTCAGAATCTAAACCATGTTCCATAAGTACACTGTGTTTAACACACATAGTATAGTTCCCCACCCCCTACATTATGACAAGTATTTAGCCTTGAGCTGCAAAAGCCACACATTATCCCAAATTATAATCAATGTTCTATATATTATATGTAGTACTAGCAAGATGCCCATGCGTTCCATGGAACATCAACATGATCGAGGGGATGCCTTATTTGCAAATGTGGAGATGGGTGTGGGTATCTTTTTGCAAAACTGCCATAGTTTCGTTCCTGTCCATTAGATATAAATCGGATGGCCTATATTGCAGGATGGCAGGCACACCATCATCCACAATTCTGTTTTTATAAGAATAGAGATAAAATATATTATATGTAGTATAACATGTTCATAACTGAGGGAGTCCAGGATTAGGGGGTCCTCGGACTGCTGGACTATATACTTTGGCCGGACTGTTGGACTACGAAGATACAAGATTGAAGACTTCGTCCCGTGTCCGGGTGGGACTCTCCTTTGCATGGAAGGCAAGCTTGGCAATACGGATATGTAGATCTCCTCCCTTGTAACCGACTCTGTGTAACCCTAGCCCCCTCCGGTGTCTATATAAACCAGAGGGTTTAGTCCGTAGGACAACAACAATCATAATCATAGGCTAGCTTCTAGGGTTAGCCTCTATGATCTCGTGGTAGATCAACTCTTGTAATACTCATATCATCAAGATTAATAAAGCAGGAAGTAGTGTATTACCTCCATCGAGAGGGCCCAAACCTGGGTAAACATTGTGTCCCCCGCCTCCTGTTACCATCCGCCTTAGAAGCACAGTTCGGGACCCCCTACCCGAGATCCGCCGGTTTTGACACTGACATTGGTGCTTTCATTGAGAGTTCCACTGTGCCGTCACCATAAGGCTTGATGGCTCCTTCGATCATCGGCAACGATGCGATCTAGGGTGAGGTTTTTCTCCCCAGACAGATCTTCGTATTCGGCGGCTTCGCACTGTGGGCCAACTCGCTTGGACATTTGGAGCAGATCAAGAGCTACACCCCTGGCCGTCAGGTCAGGTTTGGAAACTTAAACTATACTGCCGACATCCGCAGAGACTTGATCTTTGACGGATTCGAGCCCATGTCAGGTGCGCCGCGCAGCCACGGCGAGCATGATTTAGCTCTGCCGCCGAACAGTGTTCGGTAGATCACACCTGTGGCAACTCTGGCCCTTGATCCGGAGCAGATCGTGTCGTCCGAGGACGGTTGGATGGACCCCACCATGAAGGCCGCACACTCAGCGGCAATAGAGCCAAATACCGACTTCACCTCCTACGAGACTTGTGTTGCCGGACCCTTGGATTCGTCCCCGGCCACGGGCTCCGAACCGCCTGCGTCCGTGCTATCGAATCTGATTGCGCGCTGATTTTGGAGTTTTGCTCCGCGGATATCTTTTAGCACTCGCCCCTGGGCGACCTGCTGAATTCATTAAGGTCTCTCTCCTTGTCGGAAGGCCCTTGGCCGAACTATGTTCGGCTTGAGTGGGAAGCGAACGACGAAGAAAGTCCTTCCCCACCCACCACCCACTTAATAGCCACTGTCAACGACTTAACCAACATGCTTGATTTCGGCTCCGAAGACATCCACGGTATGGACGACGATGTAGGAGAAGAACAGGAACCACCGCCCACAGGGCGCTGGACTGCCACCTCATCATATGGTATATACATGGTGGACACCCCCAAAGAAAGCGATGGCAATAAGGCAACATAGGATAATCCCCTCGAGAAGCAATATAAGCACCGGCATCAACGGCGCCACTCTAAGCCCCGCCATAGCAAAAACCACGATACCGGCACAAGAGACAATAACGCTGCGGATAGCGCCGAAGACGAAGACAATCCCCTCCAGCCAGGCCTCGAGCGGGAGGATGGGCAAGCTAGCCCTAAGGAGCATGCAGCAGATGGAGAATGAGAGGATGACAATTACATGCCTCTCTCTGAATGTGAGGTGAGCCTCGGCGACGAAGAATTTATCGTCCCTGATGATCCCGCCAAACAGGAGCGCTTCAAGCGCCGGCTTATAGCCACAATAAAAAGCCTGAAGAAAAAGCAACAACAGCTTCAAGCTGACCAAGATCTGCTAACGGATAGATGGACCGAGTTCCTAGCGGCCGAGGAATACGAACTCGAGCACCCAACCAAAAGTTACCCAAAGTGCAGGTTGCTACCCAAACTCGAGGAAGAAGCATTAAAGCCTATACCTCCAGCGTATGATGCGGCTGACTGGCCACCTCGTGGCCGAGACAAAGCGGCATGTCAAGCCGAAGTCCATCCCACAGCCCGTCACCAGTTAAACAAAAATACCAAGGCCCGGGGTAAAACGCAGGACCTGCGGGTCGTATTGGCAAACAAGGCAGGACATGCAAGATCGATCTATGGATCACGGGGGCACGCCCCAACGCGTGACGATGACCGTCATGCCAGATATACTAAAAGCAAATCCGTCCGGGCCGAATGTAGTAGACAAGACTCATATGAACTGCGTCATGATATAGCCCGACACAGAGGTGCCGCACACCCCCATGCTTCACTGATGAAGTAATGGATCACGAATTCCCAGAAGGTTTTACACCTGTAAATATTGAGTCATATGATGGTACAACATACCCCATGGTATGGATCGAAGATTTCCTCATCCACATCCACATGGCCCGCGGTGACGATCTACATGCCATCAAGTACCTCCCATTAAAACTCAAAGGACCTGCCCGGCATTGGCTCAATAGCCTGCCGGCAAACTCCATTGGCAGTTCGGAGAACTTGGAGGATGCATTCCTTGACAACTTCCAGGGCACTTATGTGCGACCACCGGATGCCGATGACTTGAGTCACATAACCCAATAGCCAGGGGCATCAGTCAAGAAATTCTGGACTCGGTTCCCAACTAAAAAGAACCAAATTGTCAACTGTCCGGATGCCGAGGCCTTAGCAGCATTTAAGCAAAACATCCGCGTCGAGTGGCTCGCCCGACACCTCGGCCAAGAAAAGCCGAAATCCATGGCAGCCCTCACGACACTCATGACCCGCTTTTGTGCGGGCGAGGATAGATGGCTGGCTCGCAGCAACAACACATCAAGAAACCCTGGCCATTCAGATGCCAAAGATAGCAATAGCAGGCCACGTCGCAACAGGCACAAGCGCCTCAACAACAGCGACAACGTCGAAGACACGACAGTTAATGCCGGATTTAGTGGCTCTAAATCCGGTCAGCAAAAAAGCCGTTCAAAAGAAGCAATCCGGGCCCGTCCAGCTTAGACCGCATACTCGATCGTTTGTGTTAAATTCATGGCACCCCCGATAAACCAGCAAACCGAACCAATAGAGAATGTTGTGTGTTCAAACAGGCCGGCAAGTTGAATGCCGAAAACAAGGAAAAGGGGCTACATAGCAACGACGAGGAGGAGCCCCGGCCGCCGAACACAGAAGGACAGAAGAAATTTCCTCCCCAAGTGAAAACGGTAAACATGATATACGCAACCCATATTCCCAAGCGAGAACGGAAGCGTGCACTGAGGGACGTCTATGCGATGGAGCCAGTCGCCCCAAAGTTCAACCCATGGTCTTCTTGTCCGATCACCTTCGATCGCAGGGACCACCCCACTAGTATCCATCTTGGCGGTTCTGCCGCATTGGTCCTTGACCCCATCATTGACGGATTTCACCTCACTCGAGTCCTTATGGACGGTGGCAGTAGCCTGAACCTACTCTATCAGGATATAGTGCGTAAAATGGGTATAGACCCCTCGAGGATCAAACCCACCAAAACCACCTTTAAAGGTGTCATCCCAGGTGTAGAGGCCTGTTGCACGGGCTCAATCACACTAGAAGTAGTCTTGGGATCTCCGGACAACTTCCAAAGCGAGGAGTTAATCTTCGATATCATCCCCTTCCGCAGTAGCTATCACGCACTACTCGGACGAACCGCATTTGCCAGATTCAATGCGGTACCGCATTATGCATACCTCAAGATCAAAATGCCAGGACCTCGCGGGGTTATAACAGTTAGTGGAAACATAGAACGCTCGCTCCGCACGGAGGAGCACACTGTGGCCCTCGCAGCAGAAGCGCAAAGCAGCCTCATGAGGCAAACCGCCAATTCGGCGAAAAAGACCCCGGACACCTTTAAGCGAGTCCGGAGTACCCTGCAAGAGGATCGCCAGGCACGTTTTAAGCTCGCCTAGCAATTCGGCATCTGTCCTAGTCCTAGTCAAGCGGTGAAATTTGCGCCGCGCGTACATAATTACGCACTCAACATAACATGGGCATAGGCAGAGGCACGACCATGGCACGGCCCACAATGCGGCTCAACCGCTTCAGGACCCGTATACCTTTAACATTTTCTTCCTTTCAGGCCCTTATTCTGTGAAGGCCCTCTCCGATCGTCTGATTATCGGACCCGTCACGGGAAGGAAACACCAAGGAAACAAGAAGCTTTGACGTGTAAGGGAATCCTCAGGTGGAATCTAATAACGATCGATATACCTGTTTTGCATACCCACACGCAGCTTGACCTTGGATAGGACATGTCAAATTGTCCTATTTTTTACTTGTTTCACTACATGTACGCATACGCTTTGACGTATCATTTAAATAACAATGTACAGCATCAGCTCATTATTGCATTCCTTTATCTTTTTTCCCTGTATTCTTATTTACGAAAAATCGCACCCGTACATTCTGATATGACCAGCACGCCAGGGGCTTCATTGTACCCCATAACACGGCATGAAAAGTCCGAACACTTTCGACAGAGCGGTACCCCGAACTTATAGCATTATATGCATCAGCTCCGAATCATGTCTTGGGTCAATAGTTGGGTTTGCCCGGCTCCCATGTTTTGGTACCTTACGTTCCACTATATCGGCTAAGGTAGCACTAGGAAAACTACTGCGATTGTGTCCCGGTTCTTCCGGACGAGCACCTCAGTAGAGAAACACGAAAACTGACTGTCATGATGCGGCGAGAGTTGGTCGTTGTTTGAGAGGTCTCAAATCCTTAAAGATTTTTTCCGCTTCGGGTGAGGAGTCGGCCTTGTCCGATTTAGGCATACATAGCGCCCCAAGTTCGGCCTTCCGAATACTAGGGGCTTCGCCAAAATTTAAAATTGTAGACTTCTATGGCTAAGTGAGAGTGATAAAGCTTTATAGTCTGATTGTCTGGTTCGTTGTGCTGAACACCTCCTTCGAAGGACCCAAAACTGGGATAAAGAGGGATCAGGTTTATCCTAAACACCTCAGTACTAGTTACATGAGGGTAGAAGCCGACGACTAGAAAAGTCTCAAATTTTATAAATGGCCACACAGAAGGTAATATTTTAAATTAACAAGCGTTACATAGCGCACATGAACTCGTTTCACATTACAGGATCACATGAGTACATTCATTCAAATATTACATCCTTAGCACATTCCTATGCCACAAGGCGAGCACCCTTCAGGACACTGTCATAATACTCTTCGGGGTGGCGATGCTCGTTGCCCTCCGGCGGCCCCTCCTTCACCATCCTTTCGGCGTCCATCTTCGCTCAGTGCACTTTCGCCAGGGCAAAAGCCCTGCGCGCACCCTCAGTGCAAACAGACCTCTTTATGACTTAAAACCGGGGGAAGGCATTCACAAGCCGCCTTACCAGGCCAAAATAGCTGCAAGGAAAGGCCTCGCCAGGCCACAACCGGACTATGAGGCCCTTCATGGCTAGTTCGTCCACCTTGTGAAGCTCGACCAGTTGCTTCAACTGGTCGCTCAAGGGCATCAGACGTTCGGTCCCAGTATACTGATACCAGAACAACTTCTCCGTCGAGCTCCCTTCCTCGGCCCGGTAGAACTCCGCGGCATCCGACACACTACTGGGTAGATCTGTCAACACTCCTGGAGAGCTCTGAATTCAGGTAAGTAAAAGGAAAGTTTCATTCACATGCTTGCTTTTCATAACGAATGCCTTATCCACCGCTATCTTCCTGATCGCCTCAATTTCCTGGAGGGCCTTTTGGGCTTCGGCCTTGGGATTTTGTGCGTTCTCGAGGGCCTTCGCAAGCTCGGACCTTTGTGTCTTAGAGTCATGCTCCAAGGACTCGTACTTCTTGACAAACTCCTGAAGCTATTGCTGAACCTCACCGACTCGGGCCTCTTGCTTCTCGTGCTCGGCGCACTCCTTGGCCGCTTTGCCTTCGGCCTCGGACAACGCCTTCTTCTGGGCCGCCACTCGGTCGTGGACCCTAGCAAAATTCATGATGCTCCTGTGATCTAACAACCAGTTTCCTTTTTCTTTATCAATAAAAAGACAAGGTATTACTTACCTTTGTTCTCTTCGAGCTGCCTCTTGGTAAGGCCGAGCCCTTCCTCGGACCGCTCAAGGTCCCGCTTCAGTGCGGAGACCTCCGTCGTGTGAGCGGCAGCGGCCAGCAGCGAAGCCTGCTTATTCACATAGACATATTCTGATTAGACTCCTGTGATTATTATTTGATCCTCTGTTTGGCCTTTCTTTGCAAACACCAAATAGAGCATCAGGGGCTAATGTCTATGCTGTAACATTTACTCATAATTTGATTACTTGCCTCAAAGCCTGTTAGGAGGCTGGCACAGGCTTCAGTCAGTCCGCTTTTGGCGGACCGAACCTTCTTGACCACAGTACTCATGATAGTGCGGTGCTCTTCGTCAATGGAAGCACCGCGAAGCACTTCCAGCAAACTGTCTGATGCCTCTAGATGGACAGAGGCCATTGGCACAGACGGCTTGCCCCCCATTGTGAGGGGTCGCCTGACAGAATCCGGAACCACTGGAGGTTCTGGTGCAGTATTCAGCTAGGGGCTAGACTTGCTGCCCCCGACATTAGAGCCCATGGCAGTCTTGCCCCTCGTGCGCCCAGCGTCCGGAATGTCGCCTTGGGGCACCTCCAGAACTGACTCCCCTTGGTTCAGTACCCTTTGAGACAACACCTCGACATTGTCCGTAGGGCGGGGGGAGAAGGCGGTTGGGAGTGAATCGCTGTTCATCTCCGACGGGCCCAAAGACTCATCCGAAGAGGATACGTCGATATGGGCTTTGGATGGGCTCCATGATCATGTTCGGCATGATAAGAAGCAATAGAATAAAACATACCAGGAACTATTATGGTATCCGGATACTTAAGACTTTGCTAGGGGCTTGTCCCTGTGTAACCACTCCTCGTCACTAAAAGCGGTCGCAGAGGAGCAGTCCGGAAGGAGAGTCCTTCCCTTCACGGACCCTTCGGCCGCCCCGGACGAGGCGGCCTTCCTGTTCTTGTCTCCCTCGGCTGGGGGGAGAACTTTCCTCTTCCTCCACCTCGTTTTCGTGGGAGGAGGGCACCTCGGTGTTATCAGACGATGAGACCGATACGACCTTGCGACGGAGACCTTTCCTTGTTCCCGTGGCATTCTTCTTGGCCTTCTTCTCCGGAGACTCATAGGGCGCGGGAACCAGCATCTCCGTTAAGGGAGCCCTTGCTGGATATTCGGGCAGTGGGACCGGACAATCGATCCGCTCCACTGTTGCGACCCATTCCTATTAAATGGCGTGGAGGCTTAGATCCCCCACATGATTATACTTGGGAAAGAAACATCTTACGAGATATAAGGAGCTCACCGGATTAGCAGGGCGCTTTGCGCTGAGTCTGCGATCCTCGATGAGGGGAGGAGGTACCTCGGCGGACTTAAACAGCACCTTCCAGATGTCCTGGTGCGTCGTGTCGAAGAGCTCTCGCGGCGTCTGGTGCTTAGCCGGGTCGAACTCCCACATATTGAATGCCCGTCTTTGACATGGGAGGATCCGGCGGAAGAGCATGACCTGGACCACGTTGACAAGCTTGATTTTCTTACTTATCATGTTTTGAACACAGTTCTGGAGTCCGGTCAGCTCCACCGATGATCCCCGGGATAGGCCCTTCTCTTTCCAGGAGGTGAGCCGCATGGGGATTCCGGATCGAAATTCGGGGGCCGCCACCCAGTTGGTGTCATGCGGCTCGGTGATGTAGAACCACCCCGATTGCCACCCCTTCACGGTCTCCACATAGGAGCCTTCGAGCCAGCTGATGTTGGGCATTTTTCCCACCATGGTGCCTCCGCACTCCACTTGCTGGCCGACCACCACCTTCGGTTTAATGTTGAAGGTCTTCAGCCACAGGCCGAAGTGGGGCTTGATGCGGAGGAAGGCCTCGCACACGACGATAAACGCTGAGATGTTGAGGATGAAATTGGGGTCCAGATCGTGGAAGTCCAGCCCGTAGTAGAACATGATCCCGCGGACAAATGGTTGGAGGGGAAATCCCAGCCCGCAATCGAAATGGGTAAGGAATACAACCCTTTCGTAGGGTTTGAGGGGTAGGGATGATCTGCCCCGCGTCTGGGAGCCGGTGCGCGATATCTGTGGCCAGGTATCCGGCTTCCCGGAGCTTTGTAATGTTCTCCTTCGTAACAGAGGAGACCATCCACTTGCCTCCCGATCCAGACATGTTTGGAGTGGTTTTGCGGAGAAAATGAAAACTTGGGCGCTGGAGCTTGAGTGCGCGAGAATGGATGGGCGGGGAAGAAGAAGGCATGGGTGAAAAGGAGGAGTCCTTGTCCCTTTATAAGGGAGGAAGAAACTATGCGCCTCCCCACCTGCCTGGTAAACTCGCTTATTCCCCAAGCGTTGTTGGGTTACTCACACCCATATTGATGTGAATCCCGTGATAAGTGGACACGATCTCTGCTTTGACAAGATGTGCCAAGAAAACCGCCTCGCAATATGTGCAGTAGCTGGTTGAGAAAAACAGTTCGAATAATGACCGGGCCATGGCGTGATGTCACGTTATGAAAAGTTGTCAGCAGATTAGATTTGTGGGAATATTATACTCTCTACGATGGTATGTAGAATTTGTTTTGCAGAGCCGGACACTATCCTTGTGTTCGAAATCCTCTATGAAGTATTCGGAGGAGGAACCCGTCTTGCAATGTCGAAGACAATCTGCGCACCGGACTCATCGTCATTGAAGCCTGGTTCAGGGGCTACTGAGGGAGTCCTGGATTAGGGGGTCCTCGGACTGCCAGACTATATACTTTGGCCGGACTGTTGGACTATGAAGATACAAGATTGAAGACTTCGTCCCGTGTCCAGGTGGGACTCTCCTTTGCGTGGAAGGCAAGCTTGGCAATTCGGATATGTAGATCTCCTGCCTTATAACCGACTCTGTGTAACCCTAGCCCCCTCTGGTGTCTATATAAACCGGAGGGTTTAGTTCGTAGGACAATAACAATCATAATCATAGACTAGCTTCTAGGGTTTAGCCTCTACGATCTCGTGGTAGATCAACTCTTGTAATACTCATATCATCAAGATCAATCAAGCAGGAAGTAGGGTATTACCTCCATCGAGAGGGCCCGAACCTGGGTAAAACTTCGTGTCCCTTGCCTCCTGTTACCATCCGGCCTAGACGCACAGTTCGGGACCCCCAACCCGAGATCCACCGGTTTTGACACCGACATTGGTGCTTCCATCGAGAGTTCTTCTGTGTCGTCGCCGTCAGGCTTGATGGCTCCCACGATCATCGATAGTGATGCGGTCCAGGGTGAAACTTGTCTCCTGGACAGATCTCTGCCTTCGGCGGCTTTGCACGGCGGGCCAATTCACTTGGCCATCTGGAGCAGATGTGAAAGTGCGTTATATCGACTAGAGGGGGGTGAATAGGCGATTTTTATGAAAGTCTTCAAAACGTGGAAGTTTCGAAGACAAACGATAGAAATAAACCTATTACCATGCAGCGGAAGGTAGACTACACTAGGCAAACCATAGTCAAGTATTCAATGAAGTGAAAGCACAATGACTAATAGCAGCTAGGTAGTAAGGATCAGGTAGGAAGATATTATGAAGCCAATCAGAACAAGCAGTCACTCAGTGAAGACAAAAGATAGTGCAATCATACAATGACTTCACAAGGACCAACAGTAAGTAAAGGGAAGGGAAGGATGAAACCAGTGACTCGTTGAAGACAATGATTTGTTGGACCAGTTCCAGTTGCTGTGACAACTGTACGTCTGGTTAGGGCGGCTAGGTATTTAAACCTGAGGACACACAGTCCCGGACACCCAGTCCTGAACACGCAGCTCAGGACACCCAGTCCTCACCGTATTCCCCTTGAGCTAAGGTCACACAGACCTCGCCCAATCACTCTGGTAAGTCTTCAAGGTAGACTCCCAAACCTTCACAGACTTCGTTCACCGGCGATCCACAATGTCTCTTGGATGCTCAGAACGCGACGCCTAACCGGCTGGAGGATTCACAGTCCTCAAGTGTAATAAGTCTTCAGATCACACAGACAAGAAGACTTAAGTGATGCCTAACACTCTTTGGCTCTGGGTGGTTAGGGCTTTATCCTCGCAAGGAATTCTCTCTCAAAGGCTTCGAGGTGGGTTGCTCTCAAACGACAAAAGCCGTACTCTAACTCTGAGCAGCCAACCGTTTATGGTTGTAGGGGGTGGGCTATTTATAGCCACTAGGCAACCCGACCTGATTTGTCCGAAATGACCCTGGGTCACTAAGGAACTGACACGTGTTCCAACGGTCAGATTTCAAACACACACGGCAACTTTACTTGGGCTACAAGCAAAGCTGACTTGTCCGACTCTGGACAAGATTCGCTCTCATAGTCTTCACTCGAAGACATAGGTTTTGGTTAAGCATCACTTCAGTCATTCTGACTGGTTCTCTTGGACCCCACTTAACAGTACGGTGGTTCCTATGACTCAACAAAGAAGAAAAAGAACTACGAAAGATCTAAGTCTTCGAGCTCCATAGGCTTCATGCGATGTCTTCTCTTGTCATAGTCTTCAATGTGAATATCTTCATATACCACCTTTGACATCAATGTCTTCATACATTTTTAGGGGTCATCTCTGGTAGGAAAACCGAATCAATGAGGGACTTCTACCTGTGTTATCCTGCAATTCTCACAAACACATTAGTCCCTCAACTAGGTTTGTCGTCAATACTCCAAAACCAACTAGGGGTGGCACTAGATGCACTTACAATCTCCCCCTTTTTGGTGATTGATGACAAACTAGTTGAAGTTTTCAACGGGGAATATAATATGTGAAATTGTAAAGGATAAGGAATTGTCTTCATAAGTTGCAAGGGCTCCCCCTGAAGATGTGCATATAAGTAATTTGCTTTTGGAATGCAAATGCACATGGCAGGTTGTACTTGTGGAGATCCTCTTCAACTTATGATGACAATTCATTATGCATGTGAAGGTATGTGAAGATAATGACATGCATAATGGAAAATGGACGTCTGCAAAATGATCTAAGTGCGGAATTTATCGTCGCACATGCGGAATTTATCATCGCATCACAAAGTAGCAAATAAGTAGCAGACGACCATCGAGTTTAAGTGTTACAACTCAAAGAACCAAATGTATCAAAACGAGAGTTGTAAACACTAGGCAAAATATAAAGCAACCGCCCATAGTGGACCCGCTTGAAGACTATCAAACTCATATGCTTCTCCCCCTTTTGTCAGTAAGGACCAAAAAGGTTTGAAGACATAGAGCATCTACTCGTTCCCATGAAGAGTAGGTGAAGCAGCAGGGTCGTCGGTGGTGTTCGGCGGTGCAGAAGAACTTGGAGCAGTGTCGAAGCGTGCTGAAGGAGGTGGCGGTGAAGTAGCATCGTCTTCGTCCTCGATCACTCTGGCATTCACAGTTGCCGCAGAGGAAGAGAACTCAGAGTCTTCAAGAGATGGAGTTCGTCGCAGCACTGCCCTTCGAGGAGGTGTGGAGTCAAACTTGAAGCGTTCAGAGAAGCCATCCTCTTGAAGATCATCTTCAGAGCACATAAGCGTCAGCCCTTTCCATGTGCGTCGAGAGGTTTCATGGGCAACAAAGGCATTCTTGGTGGCAAGATTGCGAATGCGGTTGACATCCACCAAGAGGCTTTGCATTTGGCGCTTCAGCCAGTCATGATGCCTATCCTGTTTCTGATGAAGAGCCACCAGAAGCTCTCGGTCATTGAGAACACGAGTGCGCTTCTTGGGTCGTTGGGCAATTGTGCTTTCGGTGGCTTCAGTAAGGGCAGGATGTGGTGCACGTGTAGTTCCAGCCAAAGGATAAACACGAGTGACTGCTTCAACTCCTTCAATGTTCTGAGAGAAACTTTGATGCTCCGCATTCTGAAGACTAAGAGGCTCCTTGGCAGGCTCAGGATAAATGGCTTCAACGGACATATCCACATCAGGCAGAAAGATCCGATGATTGCGAGCAGATGGCTGATATGAGATAGCGGAGTGGAGTTTAATCAGCCGCATTATCCATGGAGCGTAGAACTTCAAGCCAAAAAGATCAGAGCCTGATGCAGCAAGTTGGCGGATGAAGAAGTCCTGTGCATTGAAGCATTTGCCATGAAGAATATAGAAGACCAAAGTCTTCATTGCACCTTCCAGCTTGGCATGTGGAGAATGTCCTTTGATGGGCCAGAGAGTTCGCCTTATGATGTGATAAATAGTCCTTGGCAGATACTCAAGGTCTTCAACAAAGAACTCCTTAGGATATGCAGCATCTTGTGGCAATGGCTTCATCATACTGAGCATCTGACTCATGTTTGGTTCAGGCTTCTGAAAGATGCTCTCCATAGCTTCACTGTGAAGCTGACAGCCAGGTTCGTAGAGATCGCCAGGAGTGGGCAGACCAGTGAGCTCAATGATATCAAAGGCTTTGGCTTCGTGATGAACATTTCCTGTCATCCACTCCAGGACCCAAGTCTTCGGATCTCTGTTGTACCCACGGATGTGAAGTGTGGCATAGAATTGGAGCAGCAACTCTTCATTCCAGTGCTCTTGGTCGGTGACAAATCGCAACAATCCAACCTCTTTGAAGCAATCCAGAGCTTCCTCCAGACAGGGCAGACCAGCTATTGCTTCGATGTCAAGACGCTTATGTGGGAAGATGCGACCTTGATTGTACAGAATGCAGGAGTAATAGCTTCGCTGCGGATAGCTCCAGAACCGATCAGAAGATATTCTTTCCCTTGAGTAGGGGTTCTTGGAGCTATTGAAGAAAGTGTTGTCTGCTTTGAAGCCATTGACATTGAAGGATCCAGGTGCTGATGCAGGACCTGGAAACCTGGGCAACCTTGGAATTGGCTTCTGTACCTGAGGCCTGTGCTCAACATGATAGTCAAACTAAGGACCAGCAGCAGGCGCAGGAACAGAAGCAGTAGCATCATTGGCTTCACTGACTTCTGGTGCTTGGGTTGGTGGAGGCTCCACATTTGCTTCAGCCATGACAGCGTCAGTGGCTTCATTGGTGTTGGTGGTGGCAGCCTCAAGATTCTCAACCTCCACTTGATGAGCTGGAGGGTCGGTCACAGTCACGTTCTCCTCGAGAACAGCTTCTTGGTGAGACGGGGGTGTAGCAACTCTTGGGGTTTCTTCTTCATCGGCTGATGCAGCCGGAATGTCTTCAACAGCTTTAGCTTCAGACTCGGAGACTGGAGGCCTTGGTCCTTTGCGAAGCCTGCGTAACGCTGGCGACGCCTGTGGAGTTGGAGTTGGCTGGGCCTCAAAGTCATCGTCCTCTTGTGCTTGTGGGTGATCAGCCCATGATGCATCCTGAGCAATTGGCGTCAGAGGACGACCAATGCTGATGAGTTCGCTGTGCGTTAGCACAGGCGATGATACCTGTTGGTGCTCGATCTGAGGAAGAACTGCATCATCTTCAACATGGTCATGGTGACCAATGTCTTCAGCAGCGGTGGGATCAGCTGCTGGAAAGTCTTCAGCTTCATGAGCCTCTGTGAAAGCAGGCTCATGGACAGTCAGTTGGCGCTCTTGATGTTCAGCGGCAGGGCGAACCATGGAGATGGGTTCAACAATTAAGGGCTCTGTGGGAGCAGCCCGTTCCTTCTTGGTCTTCCGCTTCTTCTTGGAGGGAGCAGCATCAGAGGCTTCAGGATGTTTCCTCTTTCTGGCTTCAGCCTCAGCAGTCCTCGTCTTCTTCAGTTCTGAAGCGGTTGACCTGGCCTTTGGCTTCGAGCCAGTCATGCTAGTTGGGAAGACAATGGGATCTGCTTCCTGCCTTGGTGCGTGGGTTCGGCCACAGTGGGCTTCTTCTTCTGCTTAGCAGCCATCCTGGGATCAATGCCCGGACGCCCAAGGGCCTTGCGCTTCTCAGCCTCGTTGTAGCCTTGCACACACTTGTCAGCCAGGCTCTTCATGCGCTCACGAGAACCCTGAGCTTCTGCACGTTTCTTGAGAAAGGCTTCTTTGAGCTCGTGCAGCATAATCTTGAAGTTCTTCACCTCTTGCACGCTGAGCTTGGCCATATGCTTCTTGAACTGAGCTTTCTCAAAGTCAATCTTCTGCTTCAGTTCAACAATGCGCCGGGCGATAGCTAACTCTGAAGCAATGGCACCATGGAATGTGACACTGAGGCCAATGGGAAGTTGCAGATCTTCGAAGCTGAGGTTGGGCGAGTCAAACCACTCATCAATGAAGTTGTGGATGATTGCCACGTCAAAGAGAGGCAGATCATTGAAGTTTTCTGCTTCTTCTTTGCTCTTGATCAGTTGCTCAAGAGCGTCATCTGCAAGATCTTCATCACTGGACAGATCGATGGCATCGTTGCGCAGAATAGCAGCAGCTGTCAGTTCTTGGCCGGTGTGTGGCAGAGGCATCTTGACTTTCTGGGGCTTGGAGATGCGTGACAAATCTTCAGACTGCACACTGTCTTCAGGAGGTGCAGTAGCCAGTGGCTTCGCCCATGAGATTTTTGGTGCAGAGGCAGGCTTTGAAGCTTTAGGCTGCTTCACTTCTTTGGCTTCGGCGCTGCAGGCGCTTCATCTGATTCAGCGTCATCTGCAGGCTCATTCACGGCTGTCCCTTGAACCACGATATGAGTGATGAGACCTTCCAAGTTGTAGAAGGGCCCAAGAAGATTGGGTTCAGCTTCGCGAGTTCCATCGGCACGGGGAGCAGAGGGTCCAGGGTTGAAGTCTAATCCCAAAGACTTCTTGTTCTGCTTCGCTGAGTTCTGGGCAAACTGGAAGTTGCGCTTGAACAGATTGTCGTCACGACACCATAGCAGTGACGATGGGTCAGCATCCGCAGGCTGTGGTCCACGGACCATGCAGGGATAGAAGCCTTGTTCAATGGCTTCATCTCTGGACCTGGGTTGAAGATTTTTGTAGAGGATGTCTCCCCATGGTCGCTTGATGGCATTCTTCTCAGCATATTCCTTTGTCACAAACCTGTACTTGAACCACTGTTCTGCCCAATATCGTCGAATCCATTGGATTCGTGTCTTGCGCTGATTGTAATCATCTTCAGGATCTGTCCTGTACAGCTCTGAGAGGTCATCGGGCAGATCTCTTGATGTTTCTCCTCGACGCTTTCTGCCACCCTTCCTTGCTGATTTCTCTGCAGCCATGAACTTTAAACTGAATGGCTTCAATACGTTCAAAGGCTTCAAAGGCTTTCGCTTGCTGGACAAACAGGAACTGGCTTCGGGAGAATTTATGTGATACTGTAAGAATTCTGCAAATGAATGCAGACTATGAGAACCAAGGGATTCTCCCACGGACATGTACCTGTGACAGCATTAAAGTGCGAGGGAAGGGGAAGAGGTCATATGCATTCTCAGAAGATTTTGAAGATAAATCAGTTTAGAAGACATTGACCTCATCGTGCGAAGACATTCACTCATAGATAAGGAGTTGGTTCCAGATTTGTACGAATCCATGGATCAGTACAAGTGAGGAATCTAACTACTTTGTGAAGCATAAGTGAATATACTAGGCATATTATGAGATGCAGTATGAAGTGGATCCAACATGTGTGAACAAAAACTACTTGTGGTAGAAAGTGACGAATCTATAGGATCAAAGGGGCCGTAAAAAGGAAGTTTTATTTACCACACGAAGAACTGCTAGACGGAGTGGAAGAGGAGGCCGAGCAGTCCGATCGTCCATGCCCTAACTTGGCGACGGAGGACACCTACGGCGACGGCGGAGAAGACGATGTCCGCGGTCGGCGTGAAGACGGCGTCGGAGAGGTTGCGGCAGCTAAGCGCTTCGTCGCCGGTGTCGTCGAGGGCTAGCGGTGGCGCTAGGGTTCGTGCGAGAGTGGAAGAAGAGATAATGACTGTGGTGTGGCGTGTATTTATAGGGACAGGGGCGGCTCAGTGTTATTACACAGGTGCCCCTGGCGATTCACATCTGAGGAACACGTGGCCATCATGCAGCATGTCGGAGGTTGTTCCACGTCCCACGCACGCCTGGATTGTCGGGTGGTCGTTCCCACTTCTCCGGGTTTCAGGTGAAGGAATTAGCATTGAAAGCGGACTTAATGTTTGTCTCTGTATCTTCTGCTGACAAGGACGCAGAGAAGACATTTGACAGTTTCAAAAGAATGCATATGATTTGGAGAGATAGAGTTTGAGATAGAAAGCATAGAGAGGTTAGGGTCCGATCACATTCACTTAGTTCAAAAGATTCAACAAGAAGACATAGCTATAAGTGAATGCTGTAGAGGACAGAACACTAGTATATATATATAATCAACATAGTGAAGATAATCATGAAGACATGTTGAGATTGAAGCCAAACCAAATGTGAAGACATAGCAAATGTAACGCCATGAGTGAAACACTTCAAACAGAACATTTGGTGGTGGCGTTACCCACCGTATAGGAAGTATTAGACCCAGACACGGCGCACAATTATCGTGGCGCTCCGAAGTCAAATTCCTCATTAATGTATTCACACTTAGAATGCATGTCTTCATTGATTGAAGATATACTTTACTTCGTGTGTTGCACATCTAAGTCATCAATATGCATAAGTGTTAGGATGTGTGCCTGATCACAGGACATTTGAGGATTCCAAGATATTTAGCTCACACCGTAACTTGCAAAATCTCTTCTCATCCAAGGGCTTGGTGAAGATATCTGCCAATTGCTCTTCAGTGTTGACGTGTATGATATCAATATCTTCCTTCACAACATGATCTCTGAGAAAGTGATGACGAATCTCAATGTGCTTTGTCTTCGAGTGCTGAACTGGGTTGTTGGCAATCTTGATGGCGCTTTCGTTGTCGCAGTAGAGTGGCACTTGCTTCAGATGAATGCCATAGTCTTTGAGTGTTTGCTTCATCCACAGAAGCTGAGCGCAGCAAGATCCAGCAGCAATGTATTCAGATTCAGCAGTGGAGAGAGATACACAGTTCTGCTTCTTTGAAGACCAACATACAAGTGATCGTCCCAGAAAATGACATGTGCCTGATGTAGACTTGCGATCCACCTTGTCACCAGCATAATCAGCATCCGAGAATCCAACCAGATCAAACTCTGAGCCCTTTGGATACCATAATCCTAGAGTTGGGGTGTAAGCCAAATATCGAAGAATTCGCTTCACAGCTAAGTGATGCGATTCCTTTGGTGCCGCTTGGAATCGAGCACACATGCAAACACTAAGCATAATATCTGGCCTAGATGCACATAGATAAAGTAAAGAACCAATCATGGAGCGGTATACCTTTTGATCGAACTCTTTACCATTGTCGTCGGGACCCAGATGATGTTTGGCTGGCATTGGCGTCGTGAAGCCTTTGCAGTCTTGCATACCGAACTTCTTCAGGCAATCTTTGAGATACTTCTCTTGAGATATGAAGATGTCGTTGCGTTGCTGTCGTATTTGAAGACCAAGGAAGAACTTCAGCTCTCCCATCATGGACATCTGATATTGCTCTTGCATCATATATCCAAACTCTTCACTGTATTTCTGATTGGTGCAGCCGAAGATAATGTCATCCACATATATTTGGCACACAAACAGTTCACCATCATATGTCTTCGTGAAGAGAGTGGGGTCGAGGGAACCAGGTGTGAAGCCTTTGCTCTTCAGGAAGTATTTGAGTGTGTCATACCAAGCCCGAGGGGCTTGTTTGAGGCCATACAGTGCCTTGTTGAGCTTGTATACCATGTCAGGATGTTTTGGATCTTCAAAGCCAGGCGGTTGTGCAACATACACTTCTTCTTCAATCTTGCCATTGAGAAAAGCGCTCTTCACATCCATTTGATATAGAAGTATGTTATGATGATTTGCATAGGCCAGCAGTATGCGTATGGCTTCAAGTCGAGCCACAGGAGCAAATGTTTCATCGAAGTCAATCCCTTCCACTTGAGTATATCCTTGAGCAACGAGACGAGCTTTGTTTCTGACAACTTGACCATGCTCATCTTGCTTGTTGCGGTATATCCATTTGGTGCCTATTATATTGTGCTTCCGAGGATCAGGACGCTTAACCAGTTCCCATACATTATTCAGCTCAAACTGTTGAAGCTCTTCTTGCATAGCTTGAATCCATTCAGGTTCCATGAAGGCTTCTTCAACTTTCTTGGGTTCTGTTATTGAGACGAATGCGAAGTGCCCACAGAAATTTGCTAGCTGTGTTGCCCTTGAACGAGTGAGCGGACCGGGTGCATTGATGCTATCAATTATTCTCTCAATCTGCACTTCATTGGCAACACGAGGATGTACAGGGCGAAGATTTTGCTCTTGCTGATCATTGTCATTGTTAGAGGGATTGTCTTCAGGCTGAGCATTGTCTTCAGGTTGATCAGGTGCGGAGATGATAAGTTCCTCTTCAGGTTGAGCTTCAGAGGGTATGATTTCTCCAGTTCCCATAAGTTTGATTGATTCACTGGATGGAACTTCATCTAGCACATTTGGCAGGTGCTCTCTTTGTGAACCGTTAGTCTCATCGAACCGCACATCCACTGTTTCAACCACTTTATAATGAAAGAGATTGAAGACTCTGTAGGAGTGCGAATCCTTTCCATATCCAAGCATAAAACCCTCATGTGCTTTTGGTGCAAATTTTGAAGTGTGATGTGGATCCTTGATCCAGCACCTGGCGCCAAATACTCTGAAGTAACTGACATTTGGCTTCTTGCCAGTAAGGAGCTCATAAGATGTCTTGTTCAGAAGCTTGTGAAGATAAACACGATTGATTGTATGGCATGCAGTATCAATGGCTTCAGGCCAGAATTTTCTTGGAGTCTTGTATTCATCAAGCATCGTTCGGGCCATCTCAATGAGTGTTCTGTTCTTGCGTTCGACGACGCCATTCTGCTGTGGCGTGTACGGAGCTGAGAATTCATGTGTGATGCCCAAAGTATCAAGATATGTATCAAGGCCAGTGTTCTTGAATTCAGTGCCATTGTCACTTCTGATGTGCTTTATCTTGGCGCCATAGTTGTTCATTGCTCGATTGGCGAAGCGTCTGAAGACATCCTGCACTTCAGTCTTGTAGAGGATTATGTGCACCCAAGTATATCTAGAATAATCATCAACAATGACAAAGCCATAGAGACAAGCAGTAGTAGTAAGAGTTGAGTAATGAGTGGGACCGAAAAGATCCATGTGGAGCAGTTCGAAGGGTCGAGTTGTTGTCATGATTGTCTTCGAGGGATGTTTGGCCCTCGTCATCTTTCCTGCTTCACAGGCACCGCATAAGTGATCTTTCTTGAACTTGACGCCCTCGATGCCTATGACATGCTTCTTCTTTGCAAGGGTGTGGAGGTTCCTCATGCCAGCATGCCCTAGCCTCCGATGCCAGAGCCAGCATTCTGAAGCTTTTGCCAGAAGACATACGGCAAGCTGTGGTCCTGCTGAGAAATCTACCACGTACAAATCATCCTTCCTATACCCTTCAAACACTAGAGACTTGTCAGATTCCATTAGAACAAGGCAACGATATTTTCCAAACATCACGATCATGTTTAAATCGCAAAGCATTGAGACAGACATTAAGTTGAAGCCAAGGGATTCAACAAGCATGACTTTATCCATGTGTTGATCCTTTGAGATTGCAACTCTACCTAGACCCAATACCTTACTTTTACCAGTGTCAGCAAATGTGATGTGACTCTTGTCGGATGGACGTAAGGTTGAGTCCATAAGAAGGCTTCTCTTGCCAGTCATGTGATTGGTACACCCACTATCAATAATCCATTCTGAAGCTGCTGGTGTCGTACCCTACAGTGCAGTTAGGGGGATAGGCTTCACGAAGAGAATTGTGAAGCAAAAACATTTGACGAACCAGTGGGTTATGAAAGCTTAGATCGAGATTTGGACTGATAGGGAGAGTAGCAAGCGATTCAGGAACGAAGTACATAATAAGACCATTCGGGCATTTGATCTTGCGCCCTACAAGATGTTTAAGGTCCCCAGCAATAGCGTCAGACGATTTTGGTTTTCTGCTGGAGACCCTTCCCTGCAAAAGAGAGTTAAGCTTTCTTAGCCACCCACATCTTCAAGGGTGGCTTAGAAGCAATAAGTCTAAGTGCAGCATCTGAGAACTTTGGCTTTGGAGCCCTAGCAAAAAGTCTTGCAGGAGGACAATAGTACTCATAAGAATAAGCAGAATAGTTCTTGGTCTTATGAACATGGCGGTTTGATGAACCGCGCTCATATTCATAGGCCTGAGTATGGTTTCCCTGCAAAACATTTGCGTTAGTGCGACTCAGGTGAGTCCTCTGTCTGTATGAAGCCTTTGGACCGTATGAAGCCTGTGGTCTGGGGTTTGTCTTCTTCACCTGTGGTGTCATGATGACATTCACAGGAAGATTCTCCAAACACTTTTTCGGCACCCAGATCTTCTTCATAGGCGGTCCATTCCTGCAGTTAGTACCAATATACCTGGCAAACACTTCACCATTCTGATTCTTAAACAGTTTATAGTTTGCATCAAAGGATTCATCAATGACAATGGGGTTAGCACAAGTGAAGCCAGATAGAGTGGATGGATCTGCTGAAGGTTCCTTTGCAGCAACCCATGTGGTTTTGGGGTACTGCTCAGGTTTCCAGTAAGAGCCATCAGCATTCATTTTCCTTACGAACCCAACACCCTCTTTCCTAGGGTTTCGGTTCAGGATCTGCCTTTTGAGGACATCACATAGTGTCTGATGCCCTTTGAGACTTTTGTACATCCCTGTTTCAAGCAATGTCTTCAACCTAGCATTCTCATCAGCAATAGCAGTGGTATCCTCAGCAGAGGGGTTAGTTCCCACATCAACAGTTGAAGATATTGCAACAGTAGCAGCAGTAGAACATTCAGCAACAGAAGTAGCATTATCACGCTCAATGCATTTAAGACATGGTGGTTCAAATCCTTCCTGAGCGGAACTGATCTGTTTGGCGCGAAGTGACTCGTTTTCCTTTTGAAGATCTTCATGAGCCGCTCTCAATTTCTCAAGATCTTGCTTCCTTTGAAGATAATCATAGGAAAGCCTTTCATGAGTTGTTGAGAGCGTTTCATGACGACTTTCAAGTTCCTCATACTTAACATGAATATTTTTTATGTCTTCAATTAAGGACTGAGATCGAGTCATTTCAGCGTCTAACAGATCATCGCTTTTGTCTAATAGTTTTTGAATATGTTCCATAGCTTTCTGTTGTTCAGTTGCAATTTTAGCAAGTGTTTTGTAGCTGGGTTTGGAATCACAATCAGAGTCATCTTCACTAGATGTTTGATAGTGAGTAGTGCATGTGTTTACCTTGGCACCACGTGCCATGAAGCAGTAGGTAGGAGCGGAGTAGTCCTTGTCATTTGCATCGATGTCGGTGATGAAGTCGTTGTCTTCAGTGTTGAAGATGGACTTGGCAACGTATGCTGTAGCCAGACTCGCAACGCCAGAATCGGACTCCTCCTCAGACTCCACCTCCGCCTCCTCAGAAGCAGACTCCTCCTCTGAATCCATTTCCTTGCCAACAAACGCACGTGCCTTGCCAGATGAGCTTTTCTTGTGTGATGAAGACTTGGAGGAAGACTTCGAAGAAGACTTTGAGTATTTCTTCTTCTTCTTGTCGTCAGAGTCATACTCCTTGCTCTTCTTCTTCTTTTGTTCTCATTGTCCCACTGCGGACACTCAGAGATGTAGTGGCCAGGTTTCTTGCACTTGTGGCATGATCTTTTCTTGTAGTCATGAGCAGAAGCTTCATCATTCCTTGAGCTTGATCGTGAAGACTTTCTGAAGCCTTTCTTCTTGGTGAATTTTTGGAACTTCTTCACAAGCATAGCAAGCTCCTTTCCAATGTCTTCAGGATCATCAGAACTGCTGTCAGATTCTTCTTCAGATGAGGAGACAGCTTTTGCCTTCAAGGCACGAGTTCGCCCATAGTTGGGACCGTAGATATCTCTTTTCTCAGAAAGCTGAAACTCATGTGTGTTGAGCCTCTCAAGTATGTCAGACGGATCGAGTGTCTTGAAATCAGGACGTTCTTGAATCATCAGGGCTAGGGTGTCAAACGAACTGTCAAGTGATCTCAGGAGTGTCTTGACGACTTCATGCTTGGTGATCTCAGTAGCGCCGAGGGCTTGAAGCTCATTTGTGATGTCAGTGAGTCGATCAAATGTGAGCTGGACATTCTCATTGTCATTTCTCTTGAAGCGGTTGAAGAGGTTGCGAAGGACACTGATTCTCTGATCTCTCTGGGTTGAGACGCCTTCGTTGACCTTGGAGAGCCAGTCCCAGACTAGCTTAGATGTTTCCAAAGCACTCACGCGGCCATACTGTCCTTTGGTCAGATGACCACAGATGATATTCTTGGCAGTAGAGTCCAGTTGAACGAACTTCTTGACGTCAGCAGCAGTGACACCTTCTCCAGCCTTGGGAACGCCGTTCTTGACGACATACCATAGGTCGACGTCAATGGCTTCAAGATGCATGCGCATCTTATTCTTCCAGTAGGGATATTCAGTTCCATCGAAGACGGGGCACGCAGCGGAGACTTTAATTATCCCTGCAGTCGACATAGCTAAAACTCCAGGTGGTTAAACCGAATCACACAGAACAAGGGAGTACCTTGCTCTGATACCAATTGAAAGTGCGTTATATCGACTAGAGGGGGGGTGAATAGGCGATTTTTATGAAAGTCTTCAAAACGTGGAAGTTTCGAAGACAAACGATAGAAATAAACCTATTACCATGCAGCGGAAGGTAGACTACACTAGGCAAACCATAGTCAAGTATTCAATGAAGTGAAAGCACAATGACTAATAGCAGCTAGGTAGTAAGGATCAGGTAGGAAGATATTATGAAGCCAATCAGAACAAGCAGTCACTCAGTGAAGACAAAGATAGTGCAATCATACAATGACTTCACAAGGACCAACAGTAAGTAAAGGGAAGGGAAGGATGAAACCAGTGACTCGTTGAAGACAATGATTTGTTGGACCAGTTCCAGTTGCTGTGACAACTGTACGTCTGGTTAGGGCGGCTAGGTATTTAAACCTGAGGACACACAGTCCCGGACACCCAGTCCTGAACAAGCAGCTCAGGACACCCAGTCCTCACCGTATTCCCCTTGAGCTAAGGTCACACAGACCTTGCCCAATCACTCTGGTAAGTCTTCAAGGTAGACTCCCAAACCTTCACAGACTTCGTTCACCGGAGATCCACAATGGCTCTTGGATGCTCAGAACGCGACGCCTAACCGGCTGGAGGATTCACAGTCCTCAAGTGTAATAAGTCTTCAGATCACACAGACAGGAAGACTTAAGTGATGCCTAACACTCTTTGGCTTTGGGTGGTTAGGGCTTTATCCTCAAGGGGCATTCTCTCTCAAAGGCTTCGAGGTGGGTTGCTCTCAAACGAGAAAAGCCGTACTCTAACTCCGAGTAGCCAACCGTTTATGGTTGTAGGGGGTGGGCTATTTATAGCCACTAGGCAACCCGACCTGATTTGTCCGAAATGACCCTGGGTCACTAAGGAACTGACACGTGTTCCAACAGTCAGATTTCAAACACACACGGCAACTTTACTTGGGCTACAAGCAAAGCTGACTTGTCCGACTCTAGACAAGATTTGCTCTCATAGTCTTCACTCGAAGACATAGGTTTTGGTTAAGCATCACTTTAGTCATTCTGACTGGTTCTCTTGGACCCCACTTAACAGTACGGTGGTTCCTATGACTCAACAAAGAAGAAAAAGAACTACGAAAGATCTAAGTCTTCGAGCTCCATATGCTTCATGCGACGTCTTCTCGTGTCATAGTCTTCAATGTGAATATCTTCACATACGACCTTTGACATCAATGTCTTCATACATTTTTAGGGGTCATCTCTGGTAGTAAAACCGAATCAATACTCCAAACCAACTAGGGGTGGCACTAGATGCACTTACACTTTGTAGCTAGCACTAGATGCACTAACTGTGTCATAGTCTACCTGTGTTATCCTGCAATTCTCACAAACACATTAGTCCCTCAACTAGGTTTGTCGTCAATACTCCAAAACCAACTAGGGGTGGCACTAGATGCACTTACACTTTGTAGCTAGCACTAACTTTCTCTCGTGCATGCATACGCCCGCATCCCTCTCACCCTCTCTCAGCATTCTCTAGCTCTGTCGCACAAATTCGTCTTTTCACTTTAGGTCATTCACCCACGGTGTGTGTAGACCCCCCAACTCCTTCTTTACCGCACACATCGATCGATATGCTTCTCTAGCCAGGTGTGTCTACCACAAACACAAGTTTTCCCTCTTCTCTTCTCACCATTCATGCCTCACTCCCGCCCCTCTTTTCATCGATCTCGTACTTGGACTCTCCTTCCCCCTCGATATAGTATGCCTCTCGCACCATCTCCTAGCTGCATCCCCCTCTTACTCTATCCTTCTCTTCAGGCCTTATTTTCTTCTAACACATAAATGCATGTATACTGATCGATTTCCCTACATATACCTAGGTCGACTTTAACTATTTTACCCCACCCATCGACCGACGTACCTCATAAGTTATGTCTCTCCTTTCTTTGGCAAAGGACGATTGATCTTCCTATGTAGTTACATCTGCTTAGCACAACCATATCGCCCCCCTCATCATTCGTGCATGCCTCCTGACCCATCTCTCACGAACATGTGCACAGACAGGCAGGCATCCCCTCTATTATTTATATTGCAGGTGTGCCCTCCGTTTGTCTAGCAAGCCTCTCCCACCATTTGTTAGAAGCAACTACACCACCAACCCCTCTGACACTCTAACAATGTCTCTATCCCCACCTTATTCCTCTCCTAAACATATGCATGGATGCCGATCGATCTCCCTCAATACATAAGGTAGGTCTATCTCCTCCGCCACACATCTACCAGCCATTGTACCTCTATAGTTAATTAGGTCTCTTTCCCCACCCCACACTACACACCGGTAGTCGGGCACTGTAGGTAGCTATACATGCCACAGAGACAACCAACACATGTCCCCTCTCACGTTCCACCAGGCCAGCCACCCTATATCTTTGATGTGGGCACACACAAATTCGATGGCACTCTTTATCGATCACGCGCGCACACACACGCATCATCCCTCTCTTCGATTCTATGGATACCTCACGCCGATGATACCTCCACTCTCTTCTCGTGGATCGCCCCCTCTATATATATGATATATCCAGGCCTCTATTTCACACACATTGCATATGTTACATTTTTTGATTGAAATATCATCGACACATATTCCCTGTCTATCTCTCACGCCCCCCCCCCCTCAAAAAAAACACTCGCGAACCCACACACTATATCTCTCTACATTTGTGTCTCTCTCACACAACCCCATGTAGGTGGTGTACATACACGAAGAGAATAGGTGCATGTACTCACGCTTCATGCCCAGCCACACCCGTGCGGGTACATGGTGGAGCTCATTTTTGTATGAAATGGCAGCCCACACGCTAATTTGAGCGCGTAGTTGTTGTTTACCTATGAAGGCCGTGTACCACGCGTGCATGAAACAAAGTTTGACTTGATGCATTGGCGCGTTATCTTTAAATAAAGTTATATCACTCAATATCACGTACACACAATATAAAACGATTTTTATGGAGAAAAAGATAGTCCGCTCCACTATATACGATGGAGCCTGCCTATCGGGGTTTGTGTCTCTTCATAGTATCTCACACAAGGCGGCGGTGGCCTCTCTCTCTCTCTCACTGCTGGTCACTGATCCGACAGCATCCCATCCGCCGGCAGAAAGGGAGGATGTGCATCGTTTCTCCGTTCAACAGTGCCGAGGCAGCACGTCCCGATCTACGGTACCCGATGTTCTCTCTGACCAAGCTTCGGCGTGGTAGGTCCTACGCCACCTGCTCGCTACAGTAGTATGGGCAGATCCCGACCGCCCACGCTCTCCTAGTTACATCCCGATGACCCCCAGGTATCCCCTCCGGCCTTGCTCCACTGCCCGTCTTCCCACATCGCTGCATGTGGAAAATCTTTCATGTGGATCTTCCATTGTTCTTTGCCCAAAACATAGCTCGTCCGGTGTACTTTCCATTTTGCAATCTCGTCCTCACACCGTTTTAGACAAAGACAACCGTGTTGTTATATTCCCTTAGGACAAGGAATATGATTCTTTTCTGTCTTCGTATGTGTCATCAACTATTATTGGCCAGTAGTTGTTTCCTTTCTACCTCTTTTTTGCAAACAGGGCTATCCATTTCACCTTGTTGCTATTGCGACCCTTTGGTGAACTACACAAATCACTTTTTTCTTAAGAGGGTTTTGTGCAGTTGTACTAAAATGTCACACGGGCAACGTCTCTACATTTCAGTGCGACTGCATAAAGGGAGATTGGTTTTGCTCTATCCTCCTCATCCAACTCCGAGCCTAATCTTCTCCAACTATTTTCTTAATCCTCTCAAACTAGTTAGTCTTAAGAGAGACTGCAAAGGTGACCGACTTCTATTTATGTGTTTATTGTTTCATCAGCAGCCCTCTATTATTGTGATCACACTTAATATCTTTGGAATAGGGACACTTCGCTCTATTTTAGTGGAACTGCACAAAATGATCAGAATGTTGCATGCTCTAGACAACTACTTTTTTCCCAATATGCCTTGTTGATTTAGACAGAGCTGGGGGAAGTTAATGCCAATGAAAGCATGGATCAATTTTAATTTAACACCTTCTCACAACTTTTTCTTCAGATGTGATGTAAATATTAGCTCTGATCTACTAATCGTTGAGATGCATTAGTAAGGAAGTTAGTTTTTTATTTTTTTTCCGACAGAGCATGGATGGCAAGGCACACAAAACAAAACCTAAAAGGTCAGAGCATTGTACAATTTCATGTCGCCAGAAAATTATTTGTATAGTACGTCAATTATGTAAACAAATGCTCAAAGCTTGATAGCATTGTCAGAAGCCTCTTCAGCATCTGGGTCCATGTGCCATGCACAAAATTATACACCCTCCGTTCCTAAATATTTTCTTTTTACAAATTTCAAATGGACATATTTTAGAGTGTAGATTCACTCATTTTTCTTTGTATGTAGTCACTCGTTGAAATATCTAGAAAGACAAATACTTCATAGTATATTTAAGAACAGAGGGAGTAGTGCACAACCGCATGGTAGACTCAGCTCGGTTGTTGCGCCACACTTATAGTGAGTAATGAGCAGTCAAATCATAAGCCCCACCCTTCCCACTGTAAGTTGCTCGGAAGAAGCAACCATCAATACGCCCTGATTTGAATCCTCTCATACTACTCCCTCCAGTAGTGCGCTTCAAAAAAAACAATCTCTGGGACCAAGGCGACTAGCGATCGTCCTGAAAAATAGCACTGGTAGTTATAGCACCGCGTCTATTACTAGAGGAAATAATGTGTACACAGATGCATGCAGTGCTTCCACCCCGGGTACACACATGCATGCACTTACTCCACTCCGTGTACACATGTAGTACATCGAGAGAAAATTGTGGACTTGATTGCTGTTACCATGCCCTAATTAATTGAGCATTAAACCAAACGCGTCTAAAGTCTCTCTGGTGGTGGAAATTCATGGAGAGAAATGCATGAGAATAAAGTGTGCCTTGTAAACTATGATGGAGGAAGGAGTAGTGTGAAGGTGCAAAACCAAGTACTCGTATGGCCAATCGGTCAACGCACTTCCTCTTGGCATATCACTGACATGTGGGACCGGAGTGTGAGCACAACGATCTCAATTGACGACAAAGTGGCCAACCCACTGTTCCTTGAGAGAGATGAGGAGCGAGAACACATAGACGGACTCACAAGGAGGCCAAGATATATTCGAGCATGGTTGATCAATATCATCATTACATGTTCGATGTTTTTTAATACTACTATTGGGTTGCCGTTTTCCGTAGTTCTCCCGAATAAATGTGTACTTTATCAGAGATTAAAATAAAATAAGAGGAAAGATGCTCCACCATGCAGTTCTAGTAGTAGTAGTACTCGTACTACTAAACCTTGTGCTTGGCTCTTCGCCTCTTCGTGACGTCGAACAATGATGGTACTACAGTGTATGCCTCTGGCAATCTGACACCGAATGAACTGCCGCATGTCCACCGCCTGGGCGAGGGTAGGTTGCATTAGTCAAAAAATTATCCTCATCCTATGAGCCACCAGGCTTGAGGTAGATGGAGAGGGCATAAGCGAGCTTCACCTTGTCCTGCAAGCTTCTCCTCGTTCTGCAAGTTGACGGGACACACCAAAAACTAGTGCTAGTACATACTCCCTCCTTTCCGGTTAATAAGGCTTAATCTTTTTTGCGGGTAAATGAGAGAGCTTTATTCATATATAAGCATTCTTAGGACGATCAACCAAGAGACTGGTCACTAGGAAGTGAGGTACTCCGAAAAAAAGAAGTAGGAAGCAGGTGTTTCATCAAGCCAGCTCTCGGTCACATTCAAAGTGCAGCAAGCACGGTTCGCACAAAGATGAGCCGCAAGGTTTGCTGACCTGTTTACATGCTGAATAACAAAAAAAGAGAAAACATTACCGAGCGCTCCTATTTGTAACAGGATATGAGCCAAAATTAAGTCAAAATTGTGGCGAGTGTTCCATGCAATCAATTTCCATTATCACATGCGAGAACCCTCGAAGAGAACCAAATGTGTTGAAGACTGCTTTATCACATTTTAAAATAAAATAAGAGTGCAGACGCTCCTCCATCCGGTTCCTAGTAGAAGTACATACCTCTATAGTTTTAGTTCTAGTACTAGTAAACTTTGTGCTTGGCTGTTGCCTCTTCGGGAACTCGAACAATAATGGTACTAGTAAAGTGTATGCTTCTAGCAATTTGACACCGAATTAACTGTTGCATGTCCACCGCCTGAGTGAGGGAGAGCTTGCATTAGTCAAAACTTTCTCCTTGTCCTGTGAGCCACCGTGCGCAAGCTTCTCCCGTCCTACAAGCTTCTCCTCATTCGGCAAGTTGACAGGACATAGCAAAGTAATGCTAGTTCATACTGCCTCTTTTACGGTTAATATGGCTTAATTTCAAACGAGTTAAATACACTATTTTCACTGTATATTTGTAAAAAATACAGTCAGTGGACTTCATAATACGCTCATTGCGCTCAATATATACATTTTTCGGTTTTTATACGGTCACTAGCTCACCCTGGCTACATATGTGTATGCATGCACCTGTAGGTTGAGCACTTGAGCGTGACCGCATGTGTTCGTCGTGTGCTTGGACATGCATGCATTAGGGCGCCGCGCGCGTTTTTGCATCCATGTGTATTTGTGACTGTTGCATGCATGCACGAGGTTGTAGTCCCTCAGGCTGGTTGTAGTGGGAGTATCATAAGTAGTATCATGCATGCCAACTAGATGTTTTGGATGATGTGGCACACAATTAAATGAGGAAAGAGGGGATGTAGTATCATATCTTGATATTGTATCATATTAAATGCTCCGCTAGTTTGTGTCATCCATGGCAATTAATAAGGCAATCTAAGATACTAACTTATGATACTATGCATTACGGAGGTAGTATCACACCCTAGTATCATATGCATGATACTAGTATATGATACTCCCATTACAACCAGCCTCACATTCACATGTTCACAAGTCAATGCTTTGTCAAGACGTTGCATGCAAGGTTTGATCATTCGTTGTTCACGCATGCATTCCCGATATTAATATGTTGGTAAAGACAATTTCTTGAGGAAAACAAGCCCATGAATTGAGTACAAAGGGGGCCAATAAGCCAAGGCGGAGGGAGTACTAGTAGCGAACCAGAAGGAGGGAGTAGGTACTAGTAGTACTACATAACAACGTGCAGTAACAAAAATCATCTATGCGCATCATGGCTATGTGTCATGCAAGAAAATAGAGATAAGTACAAGTGAGACTCGGGAACGGTCATACATGTAGGGGGAGTACGTGTAGGGACGACTAAGGAGCAGTCGAATCACATAGTAAGTTAGTCGGAAGAAGCAACCATCATTTCACTCTTCAATGACACGTACGCAATATAAAATGGTTGATACAAAGAGAAAAAGAAAACCACTATATATACACTAGCAGGAGCCTAAGCTACAAGCCTGCTTGCTTGGGTTGCTCTCTTCACAAGCATAGAACGACGGTGGCCACACCGCTGGTCACAAATCCGGCCTGATCCCACCCTGGGGGAAGGGGACGATGTTCTGCGTAGACGTGGTCGACATCAGTGAGGGAGAAAACCCACTGTCGGCGTGTCCCAATCGGGGGACCCCATGGTATGGCCTGATGCGGCCTCCCAACCGCCTTTCTAGCTATAGCCCGATGTCCCAAGTACATCTTCCTTTTGGAGCCGGCTTGCTCCACTGCCGTAGCTCCCCACGTAGCTCCATCTCCATGTCGATCTTTCTCTACTTCTAGCGGCTTCTATTTGTGATGAGTTTATGTCTCATGAACTAGTGCGAGTACTATTATTCTAATCACACTTCTTCAATATCTTTGCCATCATTGATGCTCGGCTCGATTTTAGTGGAACTGCACAAAAGCATTGTATGATCCGAGGGTGCCAGCCGTCTTTCCTTCGACAGGTTCTACCAAGCCAGGAAATTAAATCTTGTTTAGGGTTGAGGGTTTAAGTCGTAGTGACCCCATCAGTATTTTTTCTTTTGTACACACCCTCACAACTTTTTTCTTTAGTTGTGAAGTAAATATTGGCTATGATCTATGAATCAGTGATATGCATCATCATGCGTGTTAGTTTTCCTTTGTATTTGATGGAATGTTGTAATGGGGCAACCTTGGAATAGGAATGAAAATGGAGTGGAAAGTTTCCATTTTTCAGAGAAAAAGTGGAAACAGAGAGAAACCAACATTTCGTTTCGTTGGATCACGCCATCGAGCAGAACCAACGTTTAAATCACATCTGTCGCATTCCTGTATCACCCTCCTCCATGGCTCCACCCCACATGGTCGCTCGACATGCCACTCACCACAAACCATGTATACAATAACTTTCCCGCCTGCTTGTCGATGGATCGCGCCATGGAGTAGTACTAGCAGTACTGGAAGAGACTGATGAGGAGGGGGAGGACAGCTAGTAGCACGGACTCCCATGAACCTTTTACATGCATGTTGTGGCCGGCTATTGCGACCTTTGAAGGTGGAACAGTCGCATGCACCGGGAAGCGGTGCGGGCGACGTTCTCTCCGCCGGCGCGCTGCTTCAATGCTGGTGCCAATGAGAGGTCGTGTCCGCTCTAGCCGGGCATGTATGCAGCACTGACCTTTTCGGGCGGGAAGCACATGCGGGTGATGAAGAGGGTTCAAGTTGGTTAGGAGCGGGTGTGGCAACGGTCCGGACGCCCGCAAACAAGAGATGTTGTACGTTAATATTGTTGCGTATATACTTAACAACGTAAATAATGTGCCAGTTGGACAAATATGATTGGATATGGAGATGGAATTTTACATAAACACAGATATGCATGTCTATGTCTATGTGTGTGTGCGCGATGACTCTTGCGACCTGGAAGCGATGCGTGTTTTCGATCGAGTTTTCTTTCTTGGTACGTTAAACAAATTGTCCGCCAGTTCTCGTTTCTTTTTTCCGGGATCGCGCGTATTCTATTTAAAACCATTGTTATGGAGAGATTTTTTTACTCCATTGTATATATAGCCTCTTGTTGATAGGGTTTCTCACGTCTTGCTCTCTCACCCTCTCCATATCAAAATAAGATGATAGTGTCCACTCTATCTCTCTCCTCACTGGTGGTCACTGATCCGGCCGAATCCTGTCCGTTGCGAGAGGTGAGGAGGTGCAGCGTTGACGTTGTTGCCGTCGGTGATGGAGGAAGCCGATGCGCACCATCCTCTCGAAGCCGGCGCTGGCGCGGATGAAGGTCCTCCGCGCCCTTGTTCGCTACCGTTGTGTCGGCAGATCCCGCCCGCTCACCTGAGCGACATCTCGCCCACCTGAGGTATAACTTCTTGTACTAGTCCAGCTCCCAAGGTCCCTGCATGCGGGTTTTATTATATGCCACTACTCTCCAGCTCCCCATGTACAGTAGCTAGGGTTCGTCGGCTGGTCCAACATCACCTATTTTTTACTATTATAGAGGAAATGCCACTCGAAAAGTTGTCCTGGTTGATGCCTCGGTGGAGGTATACATGTTGTTTCGGAAAAAAGTACATGGTGGCTGTGCGGCCATTGTCTGTATGCTCCTATTGCCGCTGCTAATCTAATACTATCAGTGGTTAATTGAAGAAATGCATTTTTCTCGAGTATCTTGGTTTAGTTCCCATCAAGATTATCATGATGCTTCTGTTTGTTGGTGTACTTTTCATTAATTCTTATTGACAATTGAGATGTTGCTGTTAATCTTGTACCACTGCCAAAACAAAGTAACAACACTATATCCTTTTTTATATTTTTGCAAACAGCTATGCGTATCTCCACACCCGGGCATGTCTTCCTAAATTTTAGTGGAACTGCACAAAATTGGATGGCCATTGTTGTTCCGCCTCACTGTCCTCTGCCACATGGTTCTTCCTTCCTCGAGCTTGATTACCGAGAAGAAATAGACCACGGTGAGGATTTGTCGAACTTCATTGGTGCCTCACCCAAACTTGATGCCAAATGGATGATGCATCACCACAATGACCTATCGATGCTCATGCTTGCGCCTCATGGTTGCATCGGCTGGTGAAGCTGATAGATTTTCAATGAAAAACAAGTTGTCTTCCATCAGTGCTCTTTGCTTGTTACCCACAAAGATGATATCCCTCATCAGTTCACCTTGGTTGCATTTGAGACGCAGTTGTCTTTCACGTTGGTGCAATTTTACTACACAATTCGCTATGAACCAAATGTTTCCTCGAAGAAGGATCGACGTTGGTATTAAGAGCATAAGTTTTGTATTGATTTCTAAGCCTTCTCACAACTTTGTCTTTAGCTCCCCTGTAATTTTATTTGTCCAGCTATTAACTAAATATGTGGTTAGACTTTGATTTTAAAAAATTATGTGGACTAAAAACCCAGATGGATGTAGTAGCCCTCCATTTTTATTTACTCTCCATATGAGATTTGACTGAAGTCAAGGTTTATAAAGTTTGACCAAGTTTAGGTCGAAGACAACAAACCATAACTACTGAGAGAGGGAAAACTGTACATACTCTCAAAGCTTTCTGATAATTGAAATTAAAATTCTTTATTTGTACACACTCTCACATGTTTCCCATAATTTGGTGCATGACCGCACGTGAAGGACAGGAAGTGCGACCAGGACGCGTGGATCGTTAGTTCATCGTAAGTAGTTCTCTTCACATGTACGTTAAATAAAGAGTTTTGTTTCGTACTTACACAATTTAAAACGATTGTTATGTAGAGAAAAAGAAAACCGCTCCACTATATATTAGTACTATACACAAGTAGTACTATATAAGATGGAGCCTCAGCACTTGCTCACCAGGGTTTGCACTCTCCACACTCTCGCCGCACTACATATATATATATATATATACACGTTGGAGGCTCAACGTTCCTTTGCTAGGGTTTTCTATATTCATAGTCTCTCACCCTCTTCACCAGATCTAAACAAGACTGCGTTGGCCCCTGTCTCTCTCTCCCCCCTCACAGCTGGTGAAGGAGCCGTCGAGATCCCGTTTCACTAGGAAGGGCAGGAGGTGCAACGTTCACTCTATCGCCTTCGGCGAGAGAGGCAATGCACTACCGGCTGCGCTGTTCTCTTTCACCCAGCGCCTGTGCGGGAGGGCCACCGACCCCTTCTTCCTCGTGGTCGTACGTAGTGTGGGCAGATCCGGCTTCCCACCACTCGCCTAGCCACATCCCGACGACCCTAAGGTATAACTTTCTTTGAAACCGTCATTGCTCTAGCTGCATGCGGATTTTTTTGATTTTGTGGTCGAATCTAGGTCTTCGCTCAAAGAGGAAAGAAGGGGCACCCACTACTAGAAAAAGGCCGACGAGTGGCACACCAGTTTTGCCTACTAATGGCGCACTACTGGTGCGCCACTAGTACCACACCACTAGTATTTATTACTAATGGCGTACCACTGGTGCGCCATTAGTATACTAGATACTAATGGCGCACCTGTAGTGCGCCATTAGTATGTCTAGAGGTGCGCCATTACTATCTGACTTAGTAATGGCGCACCACATAGAAGTGCGCCATTAGTAATAATTTTTTTAAAAAAATCAATTTTTTTAATCTAGCTGGTCACTATGGCTTAATCTTGGGTCAATATGCTTAATCTCAGGTCAAATTGCACTCCGTGGTCAAACTTCCCGAAAGGTCACCCATCCTCACACTACTCCAGCCCAAGCACACTTAACTTTAGAGTTCTATCCAACCCCAGCAACAACTCACTTCACAAGCACTTGTTGATATATCTAGCATATCAATCCTATTAAACCTTGTTGATGTTTAGGACTTTGTTCACGTTCATGAGTGTGATGAAATTTTGAAAAAATATTTCAAACTTCCGTTCATATTATGTATCATATTTTGAAAAAAATACCGAAAAAATGGAAACTATTTGTTTCTGTTACTAGTGGCGCACCTAGCATACGGTGCGCCACTAGTAAGTTTGAAATTTTTTGAATTTTTTTGCCCCGTAACTTTTTTTTCTGTTAGGTTTTTGAGGATTTTGAAAATGTTTAACGGGGTTCCCCTAGTTAAATTCGGATGTAACTTTTCGAGTAGATGATTTTTCATATAGAAAACTTTTTAATCCGAGTTCGTATGCAAAAGTTATGCCCATTTTACAAATTCCAGATAGATTTTGCAAATAAAGTCAAAATTCATAGTTGTAAATTTTCCCCACAACTAGACCGCATATCACATGGGAAACTTATTTTCTTTTATTTTTTTGACTCTTTCATCATTTTCTTTTTTTAACTGAAAAGGCGGTCCAGGGGGGGGGGGGTGTGCATGCGAGGGAATATTTGGGCCAAGTTAGTAATGGCGCACCGTGGGAGTGGTGCGCCATTACTAGTTGAACTAGTAATGGCGCACCACTCCCATGGTGCGCCATTACTATTTTTCAAAAAATTTGAAAAAAAATTACTAGTGGCGCACCGTGGATGTGGTGCGCCATTACTAGTTTGACTAGTAATGGCGCACTATCCCTTGGTGCGCCATTACTAGTTTTGAAAAAAAATATTTAAAAAATTTACTAATGGCGCACCGTGTATGTGGTGCGCCATTACTAGTTAAACTAGTAATGGCGCACCACACCCACGGTGCGCCATTACTAGTTAAACTAGTAATGGCGCACCACACCCACGATGCGCCATTACTAGTTTTGAAAAAAAAAATTAAAAAATCTTATTACTAATGGCGCATCGTGGATGTGGTGCGCCATTAGTATTTGGACACTAATGGAGCACCGACACATGGTGCGCCATTAGTATATAGTTGTGGCGCACCACATGTCTGGTGCGCCATTAGTGTCAATTTCATCTATAGTCCTTTTCCTAGTAGTGGGTGGGGTGGAGCATGAATCTAGGACGTGGTTCAATGACGAAAGGTGGGAGGGAAAGTAGTATAGACTGGCTATATAGCCGCTTTGTTGGTCGAAAAGGGATAAAGGGGGTAACCCAATACACACATCTGTAAGGAACCGATCTCTTTGTTGAAAATGGAAAGAAGCCGGGGGTCTGGTAGTTTGTGCAGGACTAGATTTGCTGCCCTCACATAGGAAAAAGGTTAAAAGAGAACAAATATGGGACCAACGCAGATATGCTGCTTGGCAACATACTCTGCATCACCCATTTATACGTGTGCACGCACATGGTGCTGGCATGTCCCATGTCCCATACAACTATTTTTCTGTTGTTAATCTAAGAATGCCACTAGAAATTGAAGCAATGCCACTATTAAAAGTAAATTACATTTTTAGCGAATGTTCTTTAAGAGAATGTCTGTTAATATGAATGAATGCAACCATTTTAGAAATTCTACTGTCCTACTTTGTTTTCCATCAAGATAAGTTAGATGCTTCTTTTCGTCGCCGTATGTTTCATCCTCCTTTATTGGCCAGTAATTGTTTCCACTTTTGCCTCTGTTAAAAAATGGATATCTATTCAACTTGTTGCTATAGCGAACTTAAATGTCACACTAGTGACTTTGCTTGATTTCAGTGCAACTGCACAAAACGAGATTGGATTTCCTATTCGTGTTGGCAGATTCGTAGGTGATCTTGTTTGCGTCATGAAAGGTTGGTACCTGCCTTCATCCACATGATCGTGCAGTGTGCTTTGAGATGTTGTGCTACTTGTATTGGTACTATTTTAAATAAATGTTGAATTGAAGCTATTGAATTGCTGTCTTTTCCCACTAAGTAGAGTGAACAAAAATGGGACCAACCAAACATGATGCTTGCTGCTTTGTTCCAACAAACTCTGCATCACCACCTTTATGAGTAGATGGAAGCACATGGTGTTGTTGCGCCCACTCTCGCCTGGAACTATTTATGCTTTTTGTTAATCTAATGCTGCTGGTAAAGTTAAGCAATGCCACTCTCAGATTAACTACTGAACCTTAGTTCAAAACTACAACACTTGTTTGGGATAGGCGGGAGTACCATTTTTGTTAGGGATCAACCAGAGTACATGTTTAAGAAATGTATTGTTGAGATAATGTCTCTGTTATTGTATATTAGTTACAGTGTTTTACAAATGGTATTATCTTGCTTTGTAGTTCTTTCTACATGTTTAACCAAGGTATTGTTAAGATAATGTCTCTGTTAATATGAATCAGTTGCATTGTTTTAGGAATGGTACTTTTCTGCTTTATCGTTCTTTATACATGTTGAAACAGGGCATTGTTAAGCTAATGTCTCAGTTAATATGAGTGAATCACACTGATTGAGAATTGCTACTCTCCTGCTTTGTTTCCCATTAAGATAAGGTAGATCAGTAGATGTTTTTCTTCTGGGAGTATAAGTCATCAACCATTATTTCTTAGTAATTGTTTCCCTTATACCTAGTGTCGCATATGAAAAAGGTTGAAAGAGAAGAAATATGGGAAAAACACAGATATGCTGCTTGGCAACGTACTCTACATCACCCATTTATACATGTGGAGGCACATGGTGCTGGCATGTGCCATGTTCCATACAACTATTTTTCTGTTGTAAATCTCAGAATGCCGCTGGAAAATTGAAGCAATGACACAGTTAAAAGTAAATTACATTTTTAATGAATGTTACTTTAAGAGAATTTCTCTCGTAATATGAACCAATGCAACCATTTTGGAAATGCTACTGTCTTATACTTTCTTTTCCATCAATATAAGGTAGATGCTTTTTTTTGTGGCCGCATTTTTCATCCTCCTTTATTGGCTAAAACAGGGATATCTATTCAACTTGTTGCTATTGCGACATCTTCGCTACGCGAAACACTTCTGTTTTAAGAGTGTTTTGTGCAGTTCAACTTGAACATCACACCGGCGACATTGCTTATTTTTGGTGGAACTGCACAAAATGAAATCGGATTTCCATATATGTGTTGTGATCTCTTTGAGGTCCTCCTCGCGAGTTGTTTCAAATCTTGGTAAAGAAAGGTCAGTACCGACTTTCATCCACATGATGTTGTAGTGTGCTTTGAGATGTTGTGCTACTTGTATTGGTACTGTTTTGGATAAGTGTTGAATCGAAGCTATTGAACTATTGTCTTTTACCATTAAGTGAGCAAAAATTGTTCCAACCCAGACATGATGCTTGTTTCTTTGTTACAACAAAACTCTACATCACCCCCTTTATAAGCAGATGGAAGCACATGGTGTAGTTGCGCCCACTCTCCCTTGGAACTGTTTATGCTTTTTGTTAATCTAATGCCACTTGTAAAATTAAGTAATGCCACTCTCAGAATTAACTATTGAATCTTAGTTCAAAACTACCACTACTACAGGATGCTGCTAACACGACACTATGATCAGAGACCCTTCGAGAAACTGTGTGCGATGGAATAATCATAGACGGTGGTGTATGGAAACTGTCAAAAATGTATAAAACGTTTGCGATGACAGATGCATCAAACATGATTCAGATTTTAGTTGCGTGTGCGATGAAGGGCATACGGTTAAGTTCAATTAACTGTTTGCGATGAGGAGGAACAAAAGAAACAGGCAGCCAGATGAAGGCGTGTGCAATACACAGCATACAGTTCACTCGAATGAACTATTTGTGATGAGGAGGAACAAAAGAAATGGGCAGCCAGATGAAGGTGTGTGTGATATACAACATATGGTTCACTCGGATGAACTGTTTGTGATTAGGCAACACAAAAGAAATGGTCAGCCAGATCAAGGTGTGTGCGATATACGCATGCGGTTCACTCGGCCCTTGTCGTTAGTGTGTGACCTCTGTGGCAACCGTTCGCTCCCCACGCGCCTCTTCGTGTACTGTGGCAACCGTCCACCGACTCTTCGCCTTTCCTTCTCGATTTGGAACTGCTGCCGCAGGCTAGATCTTCCTCCCTCCTTCCTTTTCCTTCACCCTTCCTTCCGCCATTGTTCGATCGTCTTCTCCATGGAGGGAACAGGCCGGAAACGATCCCGTTATTATTGCCCCGATCTGAAAGATGACGCGGTGGAGGAACTCATTGATCGGTGCGACGTCATCACCTCGGCTAGCATGGCAGGTTCGTTCAAGACCATTCTCGACACAAGTAATAACATCATTACAAGGAACCCAAGGTTCCAGGAGCGGTTTGGTCTCCCCTATCTTCTTCGCCGTGATCCTGCTGACTGGCCCGGGGACGAGGGAAGCCTCGCCTTGTCTAAGTTGATGTCGCTTGATAATGATACATATGATATTAATATGCCATCGCTTGAGGGAAAGGCTTGGGCAGGCGCAAATGGTGATTGGTTTGTTTATATTGGGTACAACTGCGAGTGGGAGCATGTGAATGTGTACACTCGTCACCGGGTTCCACTTCCAAAAATCTCAGACGACTGCCTAGAGGTTGAGTACACCGGCATTCTACATGAGTTCAAATACGATCATGCTAACTATCGTCTGCGGAAGATAGAAATTTGTCGAGTTCCCAAACGCTATTGGGACTACACGAACTATGAAGTTGTTGCTATCTTCGACAAGCTTGTTGCCATCCTTACTTCCACGCCTCGATGGATATTGTTCAAAAATCAATTTCTATACACGGATGAGTACTGTGATGCAATTCAATACGAGGGTCTTGTGTTTGCTGCCACCACTCGTGGCACTGTTTTTGCATGGAATCCTGATGCTTTCGGTACGTTTGTCTTCCACCATAATTATAATTGTTTCATCGACATTCATGCGGGTTAGCTAGTTTCCCTTTACTAATTAATCTTCTTGTGTTTCCAAGGTACTGTGAACATTCCACCGCTTATAATTGTAAATTTTTACGAGCATGAGGATGAGCAGGACCCATATACTCAGTGGCACCTCGCAACTTATTTCGATGGATCACCTCTTCTTGTCTGTATATAGGGCACTGCTGATGTTACTAAGGAAGCATGTGTTGTCTCGCATGGTTGCACTCTCCGGACCTATTCCAACATCCATTGCAGGGTATTCGGGATGGATACTAGTGTACTAGCACCAACACCTTCTCCCTGGTTCTGTATTGAAAGTTCATTTCATCGCTTTGTTATTTGTTGTGTGGGAAAAACTTTACTAGAATGTTTTGTTGGAAATGATCTATAATCCAACGTGTATCCTCGCTGTCGTTGTGGGTTGATGACTTGTTGTATGTAATCAATGGTACATTTGCATATGCGTCCATCAAATTGCATATTTCTAGTGATTTGTAGCTACATATGCTAGTGGTGTCCATATGAACAGTGCTAGTGATTTTAGTTGCAAAAATTAGATAGTTCTAGTGATTTGTAGCTACATATTTTGACAAATTGCGGTGTTACAAGGTTGACAAATGGCAATGTTACTAGCTAAACAAATGTCAATCTTTCTAGTTTGACAAATGGCAACATACCCAAAATGATAGATATGCAAATCTTACCTAATTGTTTGTACGTGCTTGCACACGGGTCATGCAAAACAACTGTTTGCGTTGAAGGGATGCAGAAATCCTGCTCGGCACATTATCCCATGGCTTCCTAGGGAAGCTATCAGTTTGCATACGGGTGTTCTAACTAAAATGTTTGCGATGAGTGTTTCATATTTAAAAAACATTGACGTTTTTTCAAAATAAAATCGTTTGATAAGTCTGTACATTAAGAGAGAAAAACGCAAGTTTGTTCACACCATATCTTTCATTCAGTCACACTGCGAATTTATGTTCACATGATCGAGAATTCGAGATATAGTATTAAACCCCAAAACACTATTTCCAGCGGCAACGGAGGCGGCGTGCCGTGCCATCGTTGTCGTTGTCGTCCACCGGGACGCCGTTGTTGAAGTCTTCAAGGCAGCACAAAATGTTCTTCACTTGTAAATCAAACATCATGTCGCCGCGCAATCAACGGGCGGGGCGCGAGAGGACGGCAACTGGCACCGCTGAGAGGTAGCGGTCGACGGCAGCGTCCCATGCCGCTGAGGGGGGAATGCGAACGGGCACGGACATGGGTGCGGCGGGTGCAGCCAAACGCACGGGGACCGGCGCCACAGTGGGTGGAGAGGCGCGCACAGGCAGGGGCACGGTTGCGGCGGGTGCAGCCAAACGCATGGGGGCCGGCGCCACGATGGGTGGAGGGGTGCGCACGGGCACGGGCACTAGCGTTGGCATGTACACGAGCTCACGTGGGTCTGCGGAGACCTCGCTGACGCCCGCAGCTTCTAGCTCTGCGATAGTGCTCGGCGACTAGCCCGTCAATGCTACGGGGATGGTCGTTGGCACGGGCATGGGGATGGGAGCTAGGACGGGAGAGGGGGCAGCAACCGCCGCGTCCAGCTCGTTCTGTGCCATGTCCATGAGGCCCCATTCCTCCTTATTTTCTATCTCCTCCTGCTCGGAGTCGACTCCACCAAACTTGAAGACTAGTGGCAGATGATCATTTTGCGCCATGGCGTTGGTGGAGGTCTGTGGGAGGGAGGGGAATGGGAGGCGAACAGTCAGGCCGACCGTATTAAACAGCGGCTCGGGCGCCACTAATGGAGAGGAAGGCGGGCGGCCATGGAAGTCAAAGGGCCCTCTTTCCCTGTGACCCTACGCAGCGTATAGCTCGCCCGCTTCTCGGTCAGCCTGCACACCGGACTGCGCTCGCACGCCTCCTGTTCAGTCACAGTCAAGCAACTGTCCGCACGGCACCTCCTACAACCATTAAAACCAAGACACATGGCGTCACGTGAATGGTTAACAGAACGCATACGGTTTGTACTATACAAACGTTTGGTGTTTGAAATTCATTCCCATTTCTTGCATGGGACCTAAGCATGCACCCAAGGACACATATTTGATTTTTCAACCAACTAATATGCACTAGAGCATGTGTATGTAGTTCAAATTTGAAGCATGCACATAAATGCATTGCAAACTCAGTTAACGCATAAAAATGTCCAAACGAACACCAAAAAATCCCAAATTTTGACAGAACACTCCTGTTGTTCTATGTTGACACAAGAATTTTTTTGAAAGCAATTAGAGGCAATGGATATTGTTTCCTCCACAAAGGTTGGACGTTCCCTACAGGAAACCATCATGCTTGTTGTTAGAAGCTCTAGTTTGTGAGAAGCATATACCCGAACCTGCCCCAAATGGAACAAATTTTTTAACATGGCATGTTGATGCTGCTCCATGATAGCATGCCAAGTTTCTTGAAGTTCAGACGAGTTTTGGATTTACTAGAATTTAAAAACCAAGCATCTCAATGTTTTGCCGGCAATCAATAGTGTCCTGGTGTTTGAATTTCATTCCCATCTATTGCATGGGACCTAGAAATTCACCCAAGGACATAGATTAGATTTTTCAACCAACCTTAGTGCACTAGAGCATGTGCTTGTACTTCAAATTTGAATTATGCACATAAATTGCCTAGAAAACCCAGTTAATGCCTAAAAATGTCCAAACGAACCCCGGAAAAAACAAAAAATTGACACAACACTCCTGTTGTTCTATGTTGACACTAGAAAAATTTTGAAAGCAGTAAGAGGCAATGGATATCGTCTCGTACCCAAAGGTGGGACGTTCCCTATCGAAACAATCATGCTTTTTGTGAGAAGCTCTGGTTTATGAGAAGATTATACCCGAACCTACCCCAAATGGGACAAATTTTTTACCACAGCATGTCAATGTTGATGCCGCTGTTTACTAGAATTTAAAAACCAGGCATGTCAATGTTTTTCTGGTAATCAAAAGTGCCCTGCTGTTTGATTTTCATTCCCATCTCTTGCATGCGACCTAGAAATTCACCCAAGGACACACATGTGATTTTTCAACCAAGTTTAGTGCATTGGAGCATGTGCTTGTAGTTCAAATTTGAATTATGCAAATAAAATGCCTAGGAAACCCAGTTAATTTAAAAAAAGGCCGAACGAACCCCGAAAAATTCCAAGATTAAACACAACACTCCTATTGTTCTAAGTTAACACTACAAATTTTTTGAAAGCAATAAGAGGCAACGGATATCATCCCGTCGCCAAAGGTGGTACGTGACCTATCAAAACCATCATGCTTGTTGTGAGAAGCTCTGGTTTGTGAGAAGCTTATACCCGAACCTACCCCAAATTGGACAAATTTTTTACCACGGCATGTTGATGCCGCTCCATGATAGCATGCCAAGTTTCATGAACTTCAGACAAGTTTTGGATTTACTAGAATTTAAAAACCAGGCATCTCAACGTTTTGCCGGCAATCAACAGTGCCATGGTGTTTGAATTTCATTCCCATCTCTTGCATGGGACCTAGAAATTAACTAAAGGACACACATGTGATATTTCAACCAACTTTGGTGCATTGGAGCATGTTCTTGTAGTTCAAATTTGAATTATGCACATAAAATGCCTAGAAAAGCCAGTTAATGTATAAAAAAGGCCATACGAACCCCGAAAAATTCCAAGATTAAACACAACACTCCTGGTGTTCTATGTTGACACTAGAAAATTTTTGAAAGAAATAAGAGGAAACGAATATCATCCCGTCCCCAAAGGTGGTATGTACCCAATCGAAACCATCATGCTTGTTGTGAGAAGCTCTAGTTTGTGAGAAACTTATACCCAAACCTACCCCAAATGGGACAAAATTTTCACCTCGGCATGTTGATGCCGCTCCATGATAGCATGCCAAGTTTCTTGAATTTCAGAAGAGTTTTGGATGTACTATAATTTAAAAATAGGTATCTCAACGATTTGCCGGCAATCAACACTACACTGGTGTTTGAAATTCATTCCCATCTCTTGCGTGGTACCTAGAAATTCACCCAAGGACACGAATGTGATTTTTCAACCAACTTTGGTGCATTGGAGCATGTGCTTGTGGTTCAAATTTGAATTATGCACATAGAATTCCTAGAAAACCCAGTTAATGTATAAAAAGGCGAAACGAACCCAGAAATATTCCAAGATTAAACACAACACTCCTGTTGTTCTATGTTGACACTAGAATTTTTTTGAAAGCAATAAGAGGCAACAGATATCGTCCCGTCCCCAAAGGTGGTACGTTCCCTATTAAAACCATCACGCTTGTTGTGAGAAGCTCTGGTTTGTGAGAAGCTTATACCCGAACCCGCGCCAAATGGGACAAAATTTTACCACGGCATGTTGATGCCGCTCCATGATAACATGCCAAGTTTCATGAATTTTAGACAAGTTTTGGATTTACTAGTATTCAAAAACCAGGCAGCTCAACATTTTGCCGGCAATCAACAGTGTCATGTTATTTGAATTTCATTCCCTTCTCTTGCATGGGATCTAGAAATTCACCCAAGGACAAACATGTGATTTTTCAACCAACTTCCCTGCATTGGTGCATGTTCTTGTAGGTCAAATTTGAATTATGCACATAAAAAGCCTAGAAAACTCAGTTAATGTATCAAAAAGGCCAAACGAACCTCGAAAAATTCCAAGATTAAACACAACCTTCCTGTTGTTCTATGTTGACACTAGAAATTTTTTGAAAGCAATAAGAGGCAACGCATATCATCCTGTCCCCAAAGGTGGTATGTTCCCTATCGAAACCATCACGCTTGTTGGGACAAGCTCTGGTTTGTGAGAAACTTATACCCAAACCTACCCCAAATGGGACAAAATTATTACCACGGCATGTTGATGTCGCTCCATGATAGCATGCCAACTCTCATGAATTTCAGAAGAGTTTTTGATTTACTATAATTTGAAAACCAGGTATCACAATGTTTTGCTGGCAATCAACAGTGTCCTGATGTTCGAAATTCATTCCCATCTCTTACATGGGACCTAGAAATTCACCCAAGGACACGAATGTGATTTTTCAACCAATTTTGGTGCATTGGATCATGTGTTTGTTGTTTAAATTTGAATTATGCACATAAAATGAATAGAAAACCCAGTGAATGTATGAAAAAGGCCAAACAAACCCCGAAAACTTCCAAGATTAAACACAACACTCCTGTTGTTCTATGTTCACACTAGAAATTTTTTAAAGCAATAAGAGGCAATGGATATCATCCCGTCCCCAAAGGTGGTACGTTCCCTATCGAAACCATCATGCTTGTTGTGAGAAGCTCTGGTTTGTTAGAAGCTTATACCCAAACCAGCCCCAAACGGGACAAAATTTTCACCACGGTATGTTGATGCCGCTCCATGATAGCATGCCAAATTTCATGAATTTCAGACGAGTTTTAGATTTACTAGAATTTAAAAATCAGGTATCTCAATGTTTTGCCTGCAATCAACAATGCCCTAGTGTTTGAAATTCTTTCCCATCTCTTGCATGGGACCTAGAAATTCACCCAAGGACACACATGTGATTTATCAACCAACTTTAGTGCATTGGAGCGTGTGCTTGTAGATCAAATTTGAATTATGCACATAAAATGCCTAGAAAACCCAGTTAATGTATACAAAAGGCCAAACGAACCCCAAAAATTCATTCCCATTTTTTGCGTGGGACCTAAGCATGCACTGAAGGACACAAATTTGATTTTTCAACCAATTTGTATGCACCGGAGCATGTGCATGTAGTTTAATTTTGAATTGTGCACCTGAAATGGCTAGAAAACCAGTTTAATGAATAAAATGTCCAAACGAACCCTGAATAATTCCAATTATTTTACGACACACATATAGTTGCATGTTCACTCAGATAAAAGGTCTGGCAATTCAAACATCGTCCATTGCCACGGTGACCCCATTTTGTAATTCAAATCAAGTAGATCCCACATAGTTTATTATCACCAACGGTGTGAGATGTAGTACATAATATCTTGGAGCATCGTCGGTGTATAGTATGCCTATGGCTTACGCGAGAAGGTGCGTCGGCTAAAGTCCACAGTCGGCATATCAAGCACACTAGCTCGCTCCCCAAAAACTCCCGCCTGTGCATCCCTTGGAATCTCGAAAATATCTACCGCCATGAAGGTTTTAATGTTTGATAGCACACAATTAGTATGTGCGGACCGTGTGCGATGTCTATTACTCCCGCTCTGTTTCAGTCCCTTGATTCAAATTTTCAGTAGCCCCGGCATTTTACTCCCGCCTCTGCATCCCTCGCAATCACAAAAATATGTCCTCGCCCGTGATCCAAATTTTCAGTAGCCCCGCCTTGTTAATTCTGCCTAGGAAAACTTTTAGTTGCCGCAGTGTTTCCTAAAACACAACCTCCGCTCACACAAACAAACACAACCCTCGAAACCATTGGTTGGTCGCCACCATCGATGGCGCCTCCATCCTCAACCTGTGCCTGTGTGCTGGGGAGCTCGAGGAGCCAATGGCCAAAAAGATTCAAACAACGTCCATTGCCACGGTGACCCCATTTTGCAATTCAAATCAAGTAGATCCCACATAGTTTATTAGCACCAACGATGTGAGATGTAGTACATAATATCTTGGAGCACCGTCGGTGTATAGTATGCCTATGGCTTACGCGAGAAGGTGCGTCAGCTATAGTCCACAGCCGGCGTATCAAGCACACTAGCTCGCTCCCCAAAAACTCCCGCCTCTGCATCCCTCGCAATCTCGAAAATATCTACTGCCATGAAGGTTTTAATGTTTGATAGCACACAATTAGTATGTGCGGACCGTGTGCGATGTCTGTTACTCGTGCTCTCTTTCAGTCCCTTGATTCAAATTTTCAGTAGCCCCGGCATTTTACTCCCGCCACTGCATCCCTCGCAATCACAAAAATATCTGCTCGCCGGTGATCCAAATTTTCAGTAGGCCCGCCTTGTTACTCCTGCCTAGGAAAATTTTCAGTTGTCGCAGTGTTTCCTAAAACACAACCTCCGCTCACACAAACAAACACAACCCTCGAAACCATTGGTAGGTCGCCTCCATCGACGGCGCCTCCATCCTCAACCTCTGCCTGTGTGTTGGGGAGCTCGAGGAGCCAATGGCCAAAAAGAGTTTTATCGCGGCCTTTTCGCCCGACGTCGGCAAGGTGGCCGCCGAGGTGTCCCCATCGTCTTCTCTGGGCCCGATCCGCCGTCGCCGGGCCCCCGATCCGCCCGCCGCCGCGCCCCTACGTCGGTTCAAGGACTTCCCCGTCCTACCCCGGACCCGACAGTCGACGAAGTCCTACCTCAGGGTCCGGAAGCGGCGGTGGGGGACGTACGTGGGTCGCGGAGATTATAGATCGAGAGACCAACACCCGCCCGTGGCTTGGTAGCTTCCACACGGCTGAGCTCGCGGCCATGGAGTGCGACCGCTTGCAGGTCCGCTACCACGGTGCGGTGGCTAGGCTCAATTTCCCCTTCGGCACATGTCCGGTCGACCTCGTTCCGTCAGATCCAGGGGCGGTGAGCTTGGCTATGGTGCGGGAGGACCGCGAGGCATGGGAGTGCCTCGAGGCCAAAGCTGCCGATGAGGCCTACATGCAAGAGCTCCGCCGGCAGCACCCAGAACTCGTGGAGGCGGAGCGGGCGATCTTTGCTGGCACGGAGGGCGGCGAGGTTATCGCGCTCTCCTCCGATGATGAGGTCGAAGGCGGTGAGGACGATGGCACAGAGGGCAGCGAGGTTATCGCGCTCTCATCTGATGATGAGGTCGAAGGCGACGGCGACGGCGGCACGGAGGGCGTCGAGGTGGGCCCCGAGGACAAGGAGATCAACATCAACGAGTGGAGGAGTGCCTTCCCCAATGAGCCCGATGACGGTACTGGCCCGGACCTGGCTTGCGGCACACTGTACCTGATGAGTAAGGATTGGCTCGACCTCTACTTCGACTGAAAGTAGTGGTGGTTAGTTTAAATTTATGTTTTATGTTCGGTTATGCAAATCTATCTATGTCTATGTTTGAATGCATGCTACTTTCGTTGAACCTGCTTTGAACTTGATCAAATTGAAGTTCGCAACCCTAAGTTTAGGGGATCGACTAGAAAAGGCAAAAAATTGCTAGACTATATAGATAACCACTAAGGGTTTTAGTCCTTTAACTTTTTAAGGATCGCCTAGAGATGTCCTTATGACTTGCTTATTTTAGTTCTTCACAATGTGATGCTCTATATGTGCAACTGTTTGCCGTGCATTTCAATTTCACCAATAGGAGTTTCAACAATACCACTATGAATTACGATATTTGGTTGCTGTTAAGGATATTGCAGTTAACATGCCTTTTCGTTTTTCAATTGTTGTTTAGCAACATGCATTGTACTGAATGACTAAATATGCAATCCCAGGCTACATAGCAAGAAGGAAGAGTGTTACCTAATGTTCTGATGATGTCTAGATATACATGTAATAAAATCTTATATAATGGGATGGATGGAGTGTTGTACTACATCATTTGTCAATTGTTGTTTAGCTTCTAATATTAACTTGGTGCTTTTAGGTACATATATGATTGCCAAAGATCCAAACTTCGACCCTTTTTGCATATGGGGCAATGAGATATTCATGAACCAACATCTAGTGAGGAAACTGATAAAGATTGTTATTAAAATGGGTCAAAAGATGTCAATCGAACTATTTGTTTACAGTTTATGCAAGAGAACAGTGAACTGCAGGATGGTAAGTAAGAACCCTGTAGCCTTCTTTTTACTGCCCATAATGAGTTGTGTTAGATGACAATATCTGAAGGTTTTTTCTTTTGCAGTGGATCCTGAAGCAGTTTACTCAAGATTACCTCTCAAACTACATGATTGGCACCAACCATCACAAGGGGTTGGACTAGAGTCCTGCATGCCTTCTGCATCCAGGAGAGCACAATAGGGCCACTCCTCTTCACCTTGTTCAGCAACTGGAATGTCTGTCGCCTCTTTCTTTACGACCTGTAATAGTACAAGTATAGAACCCTGGTACATCATTCTTTATTTGGTGCTTATGTAATTCTTAAACATATGTACCTGTGAATCGAATAATGCATTGGTTATTTGAACTTGATGGATATGAATAAAGCTATAGCCTACTTTCAAGTTTAAACTAGGTACAATTTTAAATACACCATAGTCCGAGATGGTTCACAGAGAGGAAACGTGTACAAGCATGCACACAGTTGTCGTTTGCAAAGCGTGTGTGAAGTTAGACACTATCACATACGGTGTGGGAAAACTAAATGTGTGTGATTGTCTACCTATCATACACGGTTTATAATCATGAACTGTTTGTGATGTGGCAGCCATCGTAAAACTCCCGTGCCTAGAATCTTCTTGGAAAACTCTTGTGCCTGGAATCCTCCTGGTTTTAGGCAGAACCACAAAACTCCGACTGCGATGGCAATGCGAGCACAAACGAGTAGCAAGGATGAAGCGTTTGGGATATTCGAGATATTAGAAACGGTTATATAGGGACAACTGTATGCATGAAGGCTCCCTATCCCCGACAGTTTCTGGGTTGTGTGGGAAGGACCCCTATCTCCCGCACTCACTTGGCGATGGATCCAAATGCCATCGCGGAAAGGGCTTAAAAACCGTTTGTTTAGGACCGACGCGCACTGGTGTAAAACACTTGTTAGGGATCGGCGGGATTACCATTTCTATTGGGGATCAGCCGGAGTACATGTTTAAGAAATGTATTGTTGAGATAATGTCTCTGTTATTATATATTAGTTACAAATGGTACTATCCTTCTTTGTAGTTCTTTCTACGTGTTTAACCAAGGTATTGTTAAGATAATGTCTCTGTTAATATGAATCAGTTGCATTGTTTTAGGAAATTTACATTTATGCTTTGTCGTTCTTTATACATGTTGAAACAAGACATTTTTAAGATAATGTCTCAGTTAATATGAATGAATCACAGTGATTGAGAATTGCTACTCTCCTCCTTTGTTTCCCATTAAGATAAGGTAGATCAGTAGATGTTTTTCGTCTGGGAGTACAAGTCATCAACCGTTATTTTTCTGTAATTGCTTCCCTTATACTATTGTTGCTTAAAGGGATATCAAAATTTCTACTCGGTTTTATTTTGACTTTGATTTTAGTTGAACTACACAGAAGGAGCTAATGTGTCTAAGGCAAACATCTGCATTAGTTGGTATAGTTGGTCTTACCACATTGCAGAAAGAAGCAGTCACTATTTGCGCTACATTACACAAGGAATGATCGAGAAGCTTTACAAAGTATTAGTAGACGCTTGTGACATGACTAGTCTGCAGAGAGCATGGGCAACTTGACAACACATGGAGTGCAAAATTCACTCCACAAGGAAAGGTATGACCAAGTCAGTTGCCGATGCATCTGTAACAAACGAGGTCAGTATCGACCTTCATCCACATGATTGTGCTTTGTTATGTTGTGCAACTTATATTGTTGTATTGTTTTGAATAAATGTTTAATTCAAGATATTGTATTGCTATGTTTTCCTATTAAAGATAATGAAGATGATTATAGTTGTAAGTGTATGTTTAATCAACTAGTACCACTATTATATTCATCACGCTTTTTTTATATTTATACAGACAGGGATGCTGAGCTTGATTTTAGTGGAACTGCACAAAATTTTCCGATGGTTCATGTCCTCCATAATACTTCATCATGCACAATACATCGAATGGTTCTCTAATCATTCGTCGTCCCCTTGAGTCACCGGACTATCTGCTTGGATGGAGCCGCGAACTTCGGCCATTATGAAGGGTAAGAAGAAACACAAAAATAGAAATGGCTGCTTTACTTGTGGTTCGGAGGAACACTAGGCAAACAAGTGCCCAAACAAGTAAAAAAGCCAGGACAGAACTCCAAGTCTGTCAATGTCACTCTAGGCAACAATGATGGGGCATCTGGGTATGGTAGTCTATTTACCGTACTTTCAGTTTGTTAGTCCACCAATTGATGTGTCTTTGTTTTCTTGCAACATATAAATACGAAATCACAAGGATGCTCAGCTTGATTTTAGTGGAACTACACAAAATATTTAGATGGTTCGCGTCCTCCATAATACTTCATCATGCACAATACATCGAATGGTTCTCTGATCATTTGTCATCACCTTGAGCCACCGGACTATCAGATGACAAACTGATGACAAACCCTGCCTGTTCCACAATCATAGGCATTACAAATTTTGAATGGGAAAAGCTTTTCAAAGTTTAATCATTGATGTTAGCAAGAAGACATTCGTTTAATATATTGGGATTGGAAAACCTTGTCAAATTTTGCTTAGTGATGTTAGCTAGAAGACATTCATTTGATATTTTTGAGTGGGACAACCTTTGTTGTGAGCAATGTCGATCTTTTTTCCTATTCCTGTCTTCTATTTAGAACTAAATATTTACACTGCTCAGATGCATAGTCACATGAATGTTGACTTATGTAAGGTACTTTAAGAGTTTGTTCTGAATGTTGTCTATGTAATTCTAGGCCTTGTGAGTTTGTTTGCAAAGTTGAGCTTGGGATGATGTGGCATGCGGCATCATGAGCTGTTCACCATGCCTCCTGAGAATAATGCTTCATATTGTTTTGCATGTTGATGTAATGCCTGTGATTTGCATGTTAAGAAGATCATCCTCTTCTGTTTTTTCTATGCTTAAGAAGTTCATTCTCTTATGTTTCATTCATAGCCTATACGACAACTCGGGTAGGTTAGAGGTGAAACCATATGATCTTCCCACCATTGGATCGTCGTTTTCCAACCAAAACCGCTTGTAAAACTAACGCTTGTAAAAAAAGTAGATGGTCTTGGGCGAAGCGCTTGGTTGGTCGATTTCGACTAGTAAAATATACACTGGTCTCTCAAATTACACGAGTAACTCACCGGTTTTCGTTACAGACCTCGGGCCCTCGGTTTCATTATGCTTGTATTTTGCGCGTTGTTTCCGACGATGAGTTAATTACACTTGTATCTTAATATAGGTGTGAAACGATCCAGAGCTCCCGAGCGCGGCCTTACTATTTCATGCCATCTCAGTCTCTCGAAGGTGCTCGTAGGTGTCCGATTATCCTGGCTTCCTGAATGAGCAGCGGGCATTGTACCAGACCATTTGTAGGGGCCACGAGGCCCTCTTCGTCATCCTTCGAGTTGTCGTGCTTGCCATGGCACCAAGCATTGTCAAAAGGTCAATGAACATGAGGAATCGGGAGATGACTTTATTTGGACTCAATGATAGTACAGACCGACTAGGGCCATAGCCGTACGTACGCAAGTTCCTCCTTATTATATACAACTATACTTTTTTTTGCTTCCTCCTGGTTTCCTAACATCACGGTTCCACACCATCATCAAACTATATAGTCAATAAATGAGAGAATTGCACTAGGAGCGGCCAATAGTTGGGACCCAGCACCTCGAGCAGTATTTGTTTTTTTAGGTGTAAGCAGAGTTTTTCTTGAGCAATGTCCGATTATGGGTTCCGGCAAACCATTGAGAGGTTCAAACTCTGGGGTGCACACGAAGAACACTCTCTCCCTAGCTCGCTCACTCAAAGATTCCATGGCCTAGCCCGACAAACCCAAAGAACAAGAGACATAGGGGTTTATACTAGTTCGGGCCACCTCGCGATGTAATACCCTACTCCAGTGTGTGGTGGATTGCCTCGGGGGGGGGGGGGGCGCTGAGGATGAACTAATACAGTGGATGAAAAACCTTAGGAGGTGAGGTGTTCTTGAGCTCGATGAGTAGGTGAGTGTGAGGATGATCTGAATGATCCGTCCCCCCTCTTACGGTGGTGGCTAGGTCCCATTTGTAGTGGCCTTGGTCCTCTTCCCAAATTTTTAGGCGGGAAGGGATCCCACAAAGGCCAAGTTTGAAGGGGGACAACTAGTACAAGTTATCCTGACAAAAGTAGTCTTCGCCTGCCAAAAGCTTTGGTGGTGACGCTACTGTGGGATCCGTGATGACCTCCATCCTGTTGTCCTACTGGTCTTGGTCTTGTTGCACCGATATGGAAACCTTTGCATGATGCCTCGGGACTCCTTGCATGCGCTTGCCTCCCTAGCACAAAAGAGGAAACTGGTATGTTGCGCCCGCTGGCGCCCGCCCGGTGGTCGTCATGGCTCACATCACGTGAACCTCGCGAGGTGCCCCTTGCATAGATATCTCCGATCCTTGGGAGCCAGACTAGTGGTGCTGCCCCCAGTGAGGTCTTGGTGTCGTCTGCCTCGCCAGAGTCTTGATTCGTCACTACTGAAGCTGGGCTGTACCGGGCAGTTGATGGAGCCACGTTCGCAGGCCGCAGGGAGGAATGTCTGGGCACGCCCATTCCGAGGATGCCGACAGTAGCCCCCAGGCCCAAGGCGTGGTTGAACTTGGCTTGGACGCGAAGCCAAAGGGCAAGTGCGAAGTGCCGTGGGCCCCAACCACCCGCAGCCTCGGTCGACAAGTTGCTATTGATGGTACATGGTTGCCTCCAATCCCCCACGGAGCCTTGATATCCGCCAGGCTTGGAGGCCGCTATTGTCAACACAGCTCCACCTCGATTGCTGGCAGTGCGCTTCCACAGCTCCTCCGTCTTCCAGGAAACAGTGGTTTCCTCCCCTGGTCTGACACGACACCAATTCTCTCCGTCGCCATGGCACCGAGCTAGAAGAAGAAGGGAAAGAAGATGACCCATACCTCAGCCCAGGCATCGCCGGTCTTCGAGCCCGCCATCGAGCGTTCGGTGGTGGTCAATCAAGAAGGGATGGACAAGGTTCGCCCCAAGCTCGCCGCTGATTCCAATGAATGGAAGGCGACGGTGGCTTGGCCAGCTTCCGGCGCCGCGATCGATAGGACGGCCACCGAGATCCCCTTCCATCTTCACGCCCTCTGGGCTGGCCTAATTCGCCTTCTCCGATGTCTTCAACGCCCTGCTCTCGCACTGCCAAAACAATGCGCTGCACGTGGATCCCCAGTCCATCATACCCCTTGCCGTCTTCGCCTTTGTCTACGAGGCCATGGTGGGCATTGCCCCTTCCGTGGCTTTGCTTCACCATTTCTTCTCGCCGCACCTGACTGACGCCCGCTAGTGCTCGGGGTGCGTGACCTTCCAGGCCATTGCGGCGACGGCCGGCTCGGGGATTGAATTCGAGCTCTCACCAGTTGTGGATGGATATCGGAAGCGGTGGGTATTCGTGGATGCTGGCGTGCTCACCCCTCTCCTCCTGCTCCCACATGCGCCGGCCGTCCCGAGCTCCGCCTGGGGGCTTGCGAAGCTCGTCGACCGGGGGCTCGCCCACGTCTGGTGTCGGCTAGCTACGTTGAAGGACCTTGGGGTGGCGGTGCCTATGATGGTGAAGGAGTTCAACCAGTGCCACATTGCTCCACTCCAGCATCACTCTCGACCGATGTGGACCTTCTTCGGCAGCAGGGACCCCAAAAGGCTCCACATGCCCGTGCTCCCTACCAAGGCATTGCGGACGGTGCTTGAGCTCTTGACGGGCGACCCGGCGTAGGCGGACCTGCCGGAGGAGGGTTGCCTCTTGTACTGTCGCTCGAACAAGGTGGAGTTCGTGACGTAGGTGCCCCCTTTCAACGAATGGGGACTGCGCCCAGTCGGCCTTGAAGGGCCCCGCGAGAGCCCCGTTCTCGTGGTTCCCTTGCATGTCGTCACGTCGGTGCTCACCTCGGAAGCGGGTGCAGGGGGAGAGCACCGCCGAATGCCAGTGAAGTGGTCGTCGAGGAAGTAACGTCGATCATGGCCCCCGAGGTGGCAGCTCCTGGGGCTCGGGAGAGCTATCCCAAGCGGCGGCCGTGGGGTCGGCGCGGTCCGAGGCTCCTGGGGTGGAAGCCCTCGAGGCTCAGGCGAGCTGTCCTGAGGGGGAGGCTGAGGGGCCGACGTAGCCTGACACTCCCAAGGTCGCCCCCTCCGAAGCCCCACCAACTGCCCCAGGCAGCGGCGGTCGCGCCTAGGGCTTCGGCCAGCTTTGCCTGAATTTTGGAGCACTCCGCAAGATGAAGGTGCCTCCAAGCTACAATGGTGGCACCTACCGGCCGTTGAAACAGAGGAATGCATTGCCAAAGACGAGTAAGTACCTCATCTGCGTGATTTCCTGAGTGCTGCATCCCCTCCTGACCACAACTCTTCAGGGTCCCTTCGGTTGGAGCGGCAAGATCTCCTGAAGAGTGGCCCCCACCTGCCATTGGCTCGCCACTGACCCTGAGCTCCCCTCGCTAGGCCGCTGTGCGCAACTCAGGGCCCGTTCCTGAGGAGGGTACGCTAACTGGGGGTCTTTATCCTGTGTTCTTGTCGTCCGTCCTTCACGATCCCATCTAGGGTGCTGAAGGCATGCCGAGGGCTCCTCCATTGGTCATCTCCCGCAGCTCGGTGGCCTCAGCCCTGGCTTCTTCTTTAAGCCGCGAGGCCTCACGTTGCAGCACCTTTGTCGATGCCCTAAAGGCAGCGGGGAAGGCGCCGACCTCCAGCCCCCTGCTAGGAGAAGGCCACCCACCTCAAGCCTTCTCGACGATTCCCGGCGCAGAGGACAGACCTGGCCGTGCATTTGAACTTACACGCAGGCGTGACACTGTCCACCACGAGCTCTTTCGGGAGGCGATGGGTGTGTTGAGCCGGCTCGAGGAAGAGCTTGTCGATGTTGACGCTCACCTTGAGATAGAGGGCCTTTAGTGGGCGAGCGAGCGGCATTAGTTGAAGGTGGCCATCAACCTTGGGCGTCTTCAGCACAAGCAAGCCAGTGCGAAGGCCAAGGTGTCCCTTGCGATCTCACACGAGGCTAGCGCCCGAGCCTTGGAGGAGGCCAGAGAAGCCGATCGCTGCCGTGAGGCCGCTGAGAAGCGCGAACAGGAGCTCTTGGCCTTGAATGCTACCCTTGAGCAGCAGGTCGAGGCGCGCAGGGCCGTCTTCCAAAGAGAAGGAGATCCAGAAGCATGAGGAAGCGCTGATGTTGGAGGCCCCGAAGCGCAACCTCGAGCTTGAGCGGCTGGAGACGAGGGAGTGCCATGGGGCCATCTTCGAAGATGCCGTCACTGCACATGAAGCAAAGATCCAGGAGGAGGTTGACCGGAGGGTAGTGAAAGCTCATACAGATCATGTCAACGAGTACGACCTGAAGTTGAAGTTCTCGAAGGCCGAAACTGAGGGCAGGACCACCGCTCTTAGGTCAAGGCTGGACGAGGCAGAGCAGCGCGAGAGGACCGATGCGGTGGCCTCGACCTCTGCCCAGGCCGACCTGGCCAAAGCTCGTGCTGATCTTCTCTCACTCCAGCAGTAGATTGATGACGCCGCGTCCCTTGCTTAACAGAACAATGAGGAGGCGTGTCATCGGCAGACAGTACAGCATGAGCACGCCAACATGCCCTAGGCCCTCAGAGTGAGGGCCAACCGAGTACTAGGCGTCATCTGCGAGGATAGCGTCCCTCATCCATACGGGGAAGACTATGCCAGCCACCTCCGCTTCTTCACTGAAATCGTGACGCGCCTAGAGGACCGGGCTGCGAGGGCTCGTGAGCTTGTTGAGGAGAGGAGCTGGGGCCTCATTGGGCGGGCGTTCTCACGCGTCTTCAGCCATCTCCAGAACCTCGACCCCCACTTTCACTTTGACGCCACCATTGCCCCAGTGCCCGGGGCTATCCGGGACAACCTGTCACACTAGGTGGCAATCACGTGGACGCCTTGGTCAGGGCATTCGCCACCGAGGACGACGCGGTGGTGGTCGTGGCAGATGAAGATGACGCAGTCGACGATGGCGAAGACAACGCTAGCGACAGTGCCAGCAACGCGTACGAGAGCGACCAGGACGACGCTACGAGCGGCTTTTCCAATTAAGCCCACATTCCTTTGCTTGAACCTGCACGCAGAGACTTGGACATGGCCCCGCAGGGTGTGACAGCATTTTGGAGGAGGGGGAGCCTTTCGTGTATGTAAATTGATGTTCTATCTTTAAGGCCGAACCTGAAATGCGCTTTTGCGAGCTTGTGAGCCCCTCAGTAGGGTTGTTGCTGTGACTTAGCTTGATCCCAGCAGGCCTTGAGTGGGATTTGAGGTTGCTGATGTGCCCTTCTCCTAAGGGGAGCCCTTTAGGGGACCGCAAAGTTTTAGATCTCCCGAGGAGCCTGCTGATCCGCGCGAGAGAGTCTCGTGAGGAGCAAATGCCAGACTATGGCAGGGTGAGCGCACGGTGGTCCCGCGGTGATGGTACTCTTGATCCTGGAGGGTTTGTCGCTACCCGGGCTTGCCCGAGCATGGTCGGCGTGTGCGTACCACGCCCAGCCCCCCCTCGCGCGGCGCTCACAATGGGAGGGATAGCAGGCGCGAGCCTCGAAATAAAGCATGCAACCAAAATACAAGAAATTGACACGAACAAGAGAAGACTCCCCCCACGCTTGACAACAAAATAGACTTCAAGTTCAATCCAAAAGGGCGGCGAATCGAGTTACAGAAAAGGGGATGAAAGCAAATAGCCGCGTCCGGCACCTAGCTAGTCTTCTTGTCTTCCAACCAGTGCGGAGCTAAGTGCTTTCACTAGCTGTGAGCATAGTCATTGGGAGGACAGTGTCAATGGCCAGCACAGAGCATGGTGCTTCCACTACAACATGGGCGGGAGCCGCCAAGGCCTGAGGGCGGCGCTCCGGACACTCTGGGGCGTGTATGGCCCCACTCATCATTACGTGAGAGTGTCATGAGCGGAGACCTTCACAGGCGTGAGCCTTCCTTCATATCACCAGTCGAGGTCCCCGCCTTGCGCCACCCCGACCACCGTTGGGGCGTCTGGAAACTAGGACGAGGCCAAGGGATAAAGGGGATGCTGGCAACACCCTCGGCGACCACGGGCCCTCTGCCGGGCGGAAGGGCTCGCCGGCGCCTCCCCTGACAGAGGACCTACCTCCATGCAGCGCCTTGCTTCGTGCGGCGCGGGGGAGGCCCTGGCTCCAGGCCCCTCCCGCGCAGCCCCCAGTACACTCCTCCCACCGGGGGTGGAGCCACCGCCCTGGGGTCTCTGACTGCTACCGCCGTCTGGTTCACCTGCAGCCCATGGTTAGCGTAAACTTGCTCCCGATATGTTGGATATACCCCGCCGTCATCGTCGCTGAAGGGGTCTGCGAAGCCGCCGAGCTACTCATGGAAGGCCCCCGGTGCGGGCGTTCCGCCCTCCCATCCTGGTTCGGGGAACGGGTTGGGGCCTTCCCCTAGCATGTACTCCAAGTTCACCATGCGGGGCATGTAGGTGTCCTTGGTCCCCCCGCCGGAGCCGTCACCTGAGTGCCCCACGCCTTGAGCAACCAGCCGTGGCGCTTGGCCCTGGTGGCCACTTGGTGGCGCTCCAGCGCGCCCTCGCGGTGGACCGCCAACACTTGTTCCCCCTGGCACCGATGCTGTCGTGGCAGGACGGGCTATGTCGGGGTCTATGTTGGTCTTGTAGGGTCCCCATAGCGCTCCAGGGGGCGCGCGAGCTCGCCGGGGGCCTCGCGCACGCTTCTGCCACAACCTGCGACGTGGGCAAGGAGCAAAAAGGTGGCGTACCTCTGGAGGCAGCGTCCATGAGCTAAGCGACGCACTCCAGCAGCCAATCGAGGTCACTCTCCGCCAGCCTGCACCGCACCAGTTCCCGTGCCGCGATGAGCATAGCTTGCATGTTCGCCTGCTCCCATCGGGTGTGCGGTGCCGTTACCGCAGCGTAGCCTAAAGATCGCGTGGTGGCGCGCGTGCGCTGCAGCGCGAGGGTGGCGGGCGCCGGTCCACGCCGCCCGCGCCCGGCGGTGTTTGGCTGTGTGCGGGCTGCCTGGAGTGCGGATTTGAGATCTTCTTGAGCGGAAGGCGCCGCCCGGACGGTACAAGTAGCCCAATTGTCGGTGTGAGTCCTCGGATCGTCAAACATCAGAACCGTGGGTTGTTGGCGGGTCGATTGATGGAAGAGGGGCTTCGGCGCACCCCTACCTGGCACGCCAAATGTCGGATTACGGGTTCTGGAAAACCCTTGAGAGGTTTGAACTCTGGGGTGCGCACGAAGAACACTCTCTTCCTAGCTGGCTCGCTCAACGATTCCACGACCTAGCTCGACGAACCCAAAGAACAAGAGACACAGGGGTTTATACTGGTTCGGGCCATCCTAACAAAAGTACTCTCCGCCCACCAAAGGCTCTGGTGGTGACGCTGCTGTGGACTCCGCGATGACCTCCGTACTGCCATGCTAGTTTTCTTGATCTTGTTTCACCGATATGGAAACCTTTGCCTCATGCCTCAGGACTCTTCGCCTACACTTATCTCCTTAGAACCAAAGAGGAAACTGGTACACTGTGCCCGCTGGCACCCGCCTAGCCTTGGTCGTCATGGCTCACGTCACGTGAACCTCATGAGGTGCCCCTTGCATAGATAACTCCGCTCCTCGGGAGCCAGCCTAGTGAGGCTGCCCCCAGGGAGGTCTTGGTGTTGTGCGCCTCGCTAGGCTTGGCCCCTTGTCGGTGTCAAAACCGAAGGATCTCGGGTAGGCGGTCCCGAACTATGCGTCTAGGGTCGATGGTAACAGGAGACAAGGGACAAGGTGTTTACCAAGGTTCGGGCCCTCTGGATGGAGGTAATACCGTACGTCCTGCTTGATTGATATTGATAAATATGAGGATTAAAAGAGTTGATCTACTACGAGATCGTTGTGGCTAAACCCTAGAAGCCTAGCCTGTATGATTATGATCTTTTTCCTATGGACTAAACCCTCCGGTTTATATAGACACCCGAGGGGCCTAGGGTTGTACAGAGTCGGTTTACAAAGGAAGGAATCTACATATACGAATGCCAAGCTTGCCATCCATGCAAAGGAGAGTCCCATTCGGACATGGGAGGAATTCTTATGTCTTGTATCTTCATAGCCCATCAGTCCGGCCCATGCTAAATAGCCCGGATGCCCGAGGACCCATTAATCCAAGACTCCCTCAGTAGCCCCAGAACCAGGCTTCAATCACGATGTGTCCTGTGGGCAGATTGTCTTCGGCATTGCAAGGCGGGTTCCTCCTCCGAATACTCCAAAAGAACTTTCGAACACAAAAAACGTGTCTGGCTCTACAAAACGAGTACCACACACACGCACACACGCAGAGAGTATAGTATTTTACGAATCCAATCCACTGACAACTTTTGTATCGTGACATCAATGTTTAGCCTCTCGCTCCATTATTTCGAACTTTTGTACCCGGTCATTATTTCGAACCGTTGTTTAGCCTCTCGCTCCATGTTTCAAGATGCGGTTTTATTGGCATGTCTTGTCAAAGCAGAGATTGTGTCCCCTTATTGCGGGATTCTCATCAATACGGGCGTGGGTAATCTAACCACGCCGCATGCACGACCCTTGGGGAATATATAACACCCTCGATGCGGCTATATCCCCCACATGTCGGAGCACGACTTAGAGGCATAACCGCATTGAAGGCAATGTCGTAAGAGAGGTAAACTTCACACAACCCATGTAATAAATAAGGAAAGGGATACATAGTTGGCTTACAATCGCCACTTCACACAATACATGAATAAAGCATTACATCATCCAGATACAATCAAGGTCCGACTACGGAACCAAAATAAAAGAAGACCACCCCTAATGCAACAGACCCTCGATCGCCCCGACTGGGCACCACTACTGATCAACTGGAAACGAAACATCGCAACAAACAAGGTCTTCATCGAGCTCCTCCTTGAGCTCGGTTGCGTCACCTGCACGATATCATCGGCACCTGCAATAAGGTTTGGAATTAATCTGTGAGTCATAGGGACTCAGCAATCTCACACCCTCGCGATCAAGACTATTTAAGCTTATGGGCAAGGTAAAAGGTATGTGAGGTGGAGCTGCAGCAAGCACTAGCATATATGGTGGCTAACTTACGCAAATGAGAGCGAGAAAAGAAGGCAAAGCACATTCATGAACTAGAAGTGATCAAGAAGTGATCCTGAAACTACTTACGTTCAAGCATAACTCCAACACCGTGTTCACTTCCCAGACTCCGCCGGAAAGAGACCACCACATTTAATTATTTAGTTCTCTCTCGTTTAGGTACCCAACAATATTAAATTTTGATTAACATGGCAAGAGGTGAAGCATAACAAAACTATACTATCTAATCAATTTAAATGGGGCCGGATATAACAAATAACGAATATGGTAAAACACCATATGCATTAGTAACTTAATGCAACAACAATTTAAACATTTTAATTGTTATTATCATGATGCAGATGGCATGAACAAGTTTATGCAATGTTTATTAAAAGTTGACAAGAGCATTATGAGGCATTTGTCACCGTGGTGGAAAGAAAGGGTGCCACAGCGACGAAATGGAAATGTTACCGTGGCAACATTCCGGTGATCCGGAAACTCAAATGAGATGCTAGTGCCAAAGAACAAGTGTGAGTGTGCGAAACGTGCAAGAGTTACGGGGAGTGATCCCAGATACCGGGTGTCCCACGGGTTCGCGGCAAGGCTAACAAGGAACGTGCAAGGATCAATCCGGACATTATGCAGACAACGGGTGCATCTCATACAACACATGCAAACATTCTTGGACGATCGTCTTGGGGTTATACCTTCGAAGCGTGCAAACGGGACAGTTCTCGCGACGGCAGTAGGGGAAGTAGTCGTTCTCGCATGCTCTAGGGTCGACGGTAGAGGTTCTCGCGATCTTGGCGACGGTAGCGGTACATGCTTATCGTTGGCCGAGTTTCCGTAGATGCCCATGTCATCGGTGTCATGGTACTTGGGGTCTTCAGACTTTCCGGTCCCGTTTTTGCGACGGTAGTTGTTCACGTTCGTTCGGAGAGGTACTTGATGACTCCAACGTCTTCGGGTCTCCCGTAGAGGTACTAGACGAATCCCGGGTATGTAGTCGTACACACACGTAGATGAACTTGATGAATCTGAACTCTTCGAGGGTCGTCGTGGTGCTCGTTCATGTAGTAGTCGTTCACGTGTCTTCGGTGGGAGTCTTGGGCACAGGTACTTGGCGCCCACGGGTGCATTGGGGTTTTGCACGGCTCTGCCTCAGGAGGTCATCGGAGATGAATGGAGGCAACTTGAACTGCTGGTTGTTGGTGCGTGGTCGAGCCGCGGCTAGAAGCAGTGGCCGGCGTCGGCCTTGGCCTGAACCAGGGGAGCGGCGGCGCACACAGCGAAGGCCGGCGAGGAGCAGGAGATGGCCGAGGTTCCTTGGCGCAACGGAGGCGGGGCAGAGGAGGGCAGCGGCGGTGTGCACGAAGCTGAAGGCCAGCATGGTGGCCTCCATGGCCGGCGGCCAGGCGGGTCGTGCGAGGCAAGGCAGGCGAGCCAAGGGCGGTCACGTCGGGGCTTGTGTCGTCGAGACCTGCAGCAAGAGGCGAGGCAAGGTGGCTTCGGCAAGGGCACCGGTGGCCGGGGACGGGCGCAGCAGTGACGAGGAGGCCGGGGTGCGGAAGACGGCATGGAGGCGCAGAAGAGGTCCGAGCGAAGAGGCTCCATGGTGAGGCGACGGCGTAGGAGGAGGTTGGGTAGGGCTCGGCGTGCAGATGCTTGGCAGCGACCCTGGTGCCAAGGGGATCGGGCTGTGAGGTCGAGCGAGGGGACGCGGGCTCCTGGCGCTGTCTGCGGGGGCGCTATGCGGGTGTGCGTGTCGCGCTGCTGGCGGCGGTGGAAGGGAACGAGGAGGAGTGGGATCGAGAGGAGAGGGAGGTTTGAACGAGGCTCTCTGGCTCGGTGCGGGACTCTCGCGGTGCAAGGGGAGACGAGGGAGTGAGATGGGATCGGGCTAGGGTTAGGATTAGGTCGGGGCGCAGCTGGGCCTTCTAGCTCTCCTCTCTCCATCTTATTTTCTTTAACAGAAAAACAAGAGAAGAGAAAAGAAAGAAAGAGGGGGGGTTAGGGAACGAAGTTGGACTCGCGGATAAATTTCCCGGACTCACAAAAATGAGTTTGACCCAAGAAAAATAGAAACGGCAAGATTGAAAGATACAAATTCAAACTCATTTGAATTTAATTCAAATGGGTTCGAACTAGGACTTGGTTATAGAAGTGTCCAAAAATGTTAGGGTTTTTGGTGGAACTCCGGAAAGTGAAGAAAGAATATATGGCAAGGTTTGAGGAGCAACTCGAAGCAGAAAAGACGTGGGAGTTTTAAATTGCAAGTGTGTTTGCGGTAAATCCAAATAATTGGAATATTTACTATAGCTCTTTAAATATCGAGAGGATATGTTGTAAAGAGAATCACCATGTGAATTCCCTCGGTTTAAATGGATCAAGGATCCATGCCATTCATTTAGTTGAGTTAAGAAAAAGAAATGACATGATGGCATGATGACATGAGGCAATGCACATGATGCAATGATGAATGCAAAGAACCAAACAAATCACACGACGAAACCCGGAAACCCTGGAAGGCATCTGAAGCTCCAGTCTCGGGGCGTCACAGAATAGGCGAGTTTTAAGGCAAATGGGGAGGCGCTTGATATTCACTGCCTTTATGAAGGGAGAAGGATTCACCTCTTTCACCCACACCTTCCTTCTCTCTGCCCATCCATTCCTGAGCTCCAGCGCCCAAGCTTCCATCCTTTCTGTTGGGGTATGGGGTCCCGGCAAACATTAAGGTTCGAACACCGGGGTGCGCGTGAAGTCTTCCCCTTCAACCGATCTACGCTCTAGCTTGCTAGGATCTCGCGGACGAACTCGACGAACTCACAACACAGATGGACACAGGGTTTATACTAGTTCGGGCCGCCGTTGTGGTGTAATACCCTACTCCAGTGTGGTGGTGGACGATTGCCCCTTGGGCTGATGATGAACAATACAAGGGCGGAACGGCCTCCTGAGGTTAAGGCGTTCTTGCGCTCGGTGAGCTTGTGTGTGAGATGGTCTCTCTCGAGCTAAGGTGATCCCTTCCTTCTCTCACTATGATCTCTTGTCCTCCACTGCGGTGGCTAGTCCTATTAATAGAGGCCCTTGTCCTCTTCCCAAATATCGAGCGGGAAGGGAGCCAACAATGGCGAGCTAATTTGAAGGGGGACATCTAGTACAAGCTATCCTGACAAAAGTAGTCTTCGCCTACACAAAGTTCTAGTTGTGACGCTGTTCTAGGCTCCACGAGGACCTCCGTCTTGCAGTCCTTGGTCTTGGTCTTGTTGCACCGAAATGGAAACCTTTGCATGATGCCTCGGTACTCCGCGGCTGCGCTTGCCCCCTTTGCACTAAAGAGGAAACATGGACGTTGTGCGCGCTGGTGCCCGCCTGGTGTCGATCGTCACGGCTCACATCACGAGAACCTCGCGAGGTTCTCCTCGCCTTGATATCTTCGCTCCTCGTGAGCATGCCTAGCTAGGCCACTCCAGAGGAGGTCTTGTGTCGTCCTCCTCGCGAGGCTTGGCCCCTCGCGAGGGTCTTGGGTGCTTTGTTGGTGAAGATGGGTCGTACGGCCTGCTGGCTCAGCCACGCCGTGGGCCGCAGGCAGGCAAGTCTGGGGACCCCTGTTCCCAGGACGCCGATAGTAGCACCCTGGCCCAAGGTGCGAGCGGGCTTGGCTTCGCGGTAAAGCCAAGGGTCAAGTTCGGAGCACCACGAGACCCCAAAGCCTGCGGCCTCGATTGACGCGTGGCGGTTGATTGGACGTGGGCGTCTCCGCTTCCCCGCGCTGTTTCAGCAACTGCTTGACCTGACAAAAGGCTGGTGCGGGGGGCACTTGCCTTCATTGCTTCTTCCTTGCCTCGCTCCAGATCCCCTTTCTTGCTCTTTGCCGCCGCTACCTATAGATCTGCTCCGGCCTTGTTCTGCATCTGCCGCTCATGGCACCGCGCAAGGTCAAGGCTTCCTTGTCCCCGGCTTGGTACGAGCCTGCTCTTGAGGCGCCCATAGTCATGGAGAAGATCCTTGCCTCCGTGCGCCTCCTGACGGCGGGGGAGAGCAACGAGTGCGGGAAGATGGAGCTCCGGCTTGCCTCCGACGAGCCGGAGCCTGAGGGGAGCACCTTCTTCCCCTTCTTTTCGAGTGGCGTTGCTGTCGGGTTGGTTCCCCCTTCTCTGATTTCTTTTATGAAGTCCTCGACCACTATGGGCTGCAAGCGTTGCACCTCCATCCCAACTCTATCCTCCTCCTGTCCATCATTGCCTACTATTGTGAGGCGTACCTGGGCGTGATGCCGTCCATGGCACTCTTGCACCATTTCTTCTTTCTCCGCGTCAGTGAGGGCCACATCTCTCACTCGATTGCGTCCGGCACGACCAACTCGATCTCGAGCACCGGGAAGATGGCCGACAACATTCGATCCAAGTGGGTCATGGTAGACGCCAAGCTCGCCCATCCACGTCTGGTGTTGCCGACGGAGGCGCCTCGGCGAGGCAAGGAATGGCCCAGGGCGGAGCTTGTCGATGAGCGGGCGTCGTCGGTGTTGGAGCAGATGATGGCTGACCTGAAGCCGGGCAATGCGAGGGCGGCTAAAATAAAAGGAGCGATGCTCCTGAGGGAGTTCTTGACACCGCGGGTTGCCCCACTCCAGGCACGTGTGCACCCCTTCTGGCAGCTTGAAGGAGGGGAGAACAAGGCCCGTCTGAGGCCGGGGGACCTGCCTGACGACGAACTGGACATCGTCCTGCGCCTCATAGTTGGAGACAACCAGGAGTACCCGCCTAGCGCCTTCATTCCCCTGTTCCAACACAGGGACCAGGAGGAATTCGTCACCTCCAGGCCAACTTTTGATGCGCGCGGGCTGGTGCCGCTGGTGCTTTCGGGAGCTCCTTCGGCGCCAAAGCCGATGGAGGTGTCTTCTGGTGCGTTCCGTGGAGAGGGGGAGGAGGAGGACTCTGAGGACACCCCGGAAGAGGTGGAGGACACCTCCCCTCCGAGGAAGGCCGAGATTCTTCGCACCCTTCCTGATGATGCTGAGGCCGACGCCTACCAAGGAGGGAAGGAGCAACCCCTCGTCCCGACGAAGGGTAGGTCATCGCTAGTGGACCGTGATGCTGCCTCCACTCCAACACCTCCTGGGGCTGGATCCGGTTCCGCCTCCGCACCGCATGGCACCGTCGGAGCCCGAGCGCATGCTCCTCAGGTCCCGATGCTGTCGGGCCTCAAGCTTCACAAGAGAAGGGTGGAGTACCTTGCGGTGGACCGGTAGGTGTATCGAACTTTGCTTGGTCCGTGCAGGTGCCTGTTTTTTTTCTGACGCTCGCCTTTGGTTGATCAGGCCGACATCTTCGGCGAAGAAAAAGGAAGGATGGTAAGGCAACTGTGCCTCCCTCCATAGAGCAAGGAGGCAACATCGCCCGTGCCTCCCCGGCCCGGTCGTCTTCACAAGGACAAGAGGAGCCCCGTCGCATGGAGTCAGCCCCCGTGGCCCCGCTGGCTCCGGAGGTGCCGGTACTTGGCGCGGCTGATGAGGTCCCAGCTGCTCCGGAGCCCGCGGTCTCCCAAGCCCTGGTGATGGCGCCAATTCCTCCTACTGTTGCGCATCCACTCCTTGGTTCCTCTGCTCCTGCTGCCGTCTTGGAGCGTGCCTTTTTAGAGATGACCCAACTGCAGGCGGATCTCCTGAGCGCCGACCCGCGCCTGGTGGCCGGGTATCTGGAGTTGGCCTCCGGCTGGCTTCACTCTGACATGGCGGTACGCGCGGCACTGGGCCAGGCTGTTGCGGCTTCCGAGATGGAGAACCAAGGGGCTGTCGGTGCTGCGGCCGATCGTGAAGTGGCGCTGAAAGACGCCCAGGACGCCCGTGACCGCTGCCAAGCACTGGAGGGCGAGTTGTAGAACCTGCGCGATAAGCACGCCGAAGAGGCGCGCCGCCGCGAAGCAGAGGAGAAGGAGGTGGAGGCTCGGGAGGAAGTTGTCAAGGACCGTGATGCTGAGCTGGCAGAGCTGGGGAAGAGGTAGGTTGCCGAGCGCAACCAGTTGGAGGAGCTAGAGCAGAAGATGGGGGCGAAGGAGGCCGATCTCAACGCCAAGGCACGGGTCTTGGCCGAAGACCGTGCGGCCTTCACCGATCTCGAGAAGAGATCTCGAAAGGGGCTGAAGGCGCTCTACGACTGTGGCCAGGAGAAGCCGCTGGATACCATCGAGGACGGCCCCGCCCAACTGCTTCCTCTCGTGGTGAAGGCGCTTGAGGAGGTCGTTGAGGGCCTCGGTTCCATGGCGGAGGCGGAAGCTTGCGTTCTGTCTTCAGCCGCTCTTACTCGCGTCCTCAGCCATCTGCACCTCTGTGACCCCAACGTCCAGCTTGACGAGCTGCTGGAGCCTGTGGCTAAAGATCTCTATGAGACCAATGCCGCAACCGTTCAAGGTCAAGTGGAGGCTTTGCTGGGGAAGTTCCGCGGCTTTGTCACCGATCCTCTGTCTGGTGATGCCGCGGATCCTGCAGCTGGTGGCGAAGGTGAAGACATCGTCGCCCACAAGGGAGCTCCTTCCGCAGGCGACGGTGACATCCAGGGGTGACCCACGGCTATTCTCCTTGTTTTATTCCAATGACATACATCAGGCCTTGTGGAGGCGTTTAGACTTTCCATTTGGTATTGTGAGAATGGTATGCTTGTAATATTTGCTATGAGATTCTGCATTTTCCTTCCTTATTTGCCTTGTTCTGCGTTGGCAGAGCCCGGTCCCGCGCATACCTCAACCGCTGTTGGGCCGACCGGAGACCAGGACGTTCGAAGGAGTAAGGGGGTACGTGACCAGTTAGGCTCCTGAGTCGCGATGCTCAGGAGTCCCCCTTGACGTGCGAACAACATATAGGGAGAGTTCGTGAGGATAGATTAATGTTCTACGTCGTCAGAGCCCGGCCCCGCGCATACCTCAATCGCCATTGGGCCGACGAAGACCAGGACGGACCAAGGAGTGAGGGGCTACGTTGTTGGGGAACGTTGCAGAAAACAAAATTTTTCCTACGGTTTCACCAAGATCCATCTATGAGTTCATCTAGCAACGAGTGATCGGATTGCATCTACATACCTTTGTAGATCACGCGCGGAAGCGTTCAAAGAACGGGGATGAGGAAGTCGTACTCGACGTGATCCAAATCACCAGAGATCCTAGCACCGAACGTACGGCACCTCCGCGTTCAACACACATACGGTCAGCATGACGTCTCCTCCTTCTTGATCCAGCAAGGGGGAAGGAGAGGTTGATGAAGATCCAGCAGCACGACGACATGGTGGTGGATGCAGGGGTCACCGCAGCAGGGCTTCGCCGTTCTACTACGAGAGGGAGAGGTGTAGCAGGGGAGAGGGAGGCACCAAGACTCAAGGGTGCGGCTTCCCCCTCCCTCTCCCATTTATATAGGCCCCCTAGGGGGTGCGCCGGCCCCAGGAGATGGGATCTCCTAGGGGGGCGGCGGCCAAGGGGTGGAGTGCCCCCCAAGCCAGGTGGTGCGCCCCCCCACCCTAGGGTTCCCAACCCTAGGCGCATGGGGTGGGCCAAGGGGGCCGCACCAGCCCACTATGGGCTGATTCCCCTCCCCACTTCAGCCCATGGGGCCCTCCGGGATGGGTGGCCCCACCCGGTGGACCCCCGGGACCCTTCCGGTGGTCCCAGTACAATACCGGTGACCCCCGAAACTCTCCCGATGGCTGAAACTGCACTTCCTATATATAATTCTTCACCTCCGGACCATTCTGGAACTCCTCGTGACGTCCGGGATCTCATCCGGGACTCCGAACAACTTTCGGGTTACTGCATATTCATATATCTACAACCCTAGCGTCACCGAACCTTAAGTGTGTAGACCCTCCGGGTTCGGGAGACATGTAGACATGACCGAGATGGCTCTCCGGTCAATAACCAACAGTGGGATCTAGATACCCATGTTGGCTCCCACATGCTCCTCGATGATCTCATTGGATGAACCACGATATCGAGGATTCAAGCAACCCCATATTCAATTCCCTTTGTCAATCGGTACGTTACTTGCCCAAGACTCGATCGTCGGTATCCCAATACCTCGTTCAATCTCGTTACCGGCAAGTCACTTTACTCAAACCGTAATGCATAATCCCATGACCAGACACTTGGTCACTTTGAGCTCATTATGATGATGCATTACGGAGTGGGCCCAGAGATACCTCTCCGTTATACGGAGTGACAAATCCCAGTCTTGATCCGTGTCAACCCAACAGACACTTTCGGAGATACCCATAGTATACCTTTATAGTCACCCAGTTACGTTGTGACGTTTGGTACACCCAAAGCACTCCTACGGCATCCGGGAGTTACACGATCTCATGGTCTAAGGAAAAGACACTTGACATTGGAAAAACTCTAGCAAACGAACTATACGATCTTGTGCTATGTTTAGGATTGGGTCTTGTCCATCACATCATTCTCCTAATGATTTGATCTCGTTATCAATGACATCCAATGTCCATAGACAGGAAACCATGACTATCTGTTAATCAACGAGCTAGTCAACTAGAGGCTTACTAGGGACATGTTGGTGTCTATGTATTCTCACATGTATTACGATTTCCAGATAACACAATTATAGCATGAATAAAAGACAATTATCATGAACAAGGAAATATAATAATAATCCTTTTATTATTGCCTCTAGGGCATATTTCCAACAGTCTCCCACTTGCACTAGAGTCAATAATCTAGTTACATTGTGATGAATCGAACACCCATGGAATTCTGGTGTTGATCATGTTTTGCTCTATGGAGAGGTTTAGTCAACGGATCTGCTACATTCAGGTCCGTATGTACTTTACAAATATCTATGTCTCCATCTTGAACATTTTCATGAATGGAGTTGAAGCGACGCTTGATGTGCCTGGTCTTCTTGTGAAACCTGGGCTCCTTGGCAAGTGCAATAGCTCCAGTGTTGTCACGGAAGAGTTTGATCGGCCCTGACTCATTGGGTATGACTCCTAGGTCGGTGATGAACTCCTTCACCCAAATTGCTTCATGCGCTGCCTCTGAGGCCGCCATGTACTCCGCTTCACATGTAGATCCCGCCACGACGCTTTGCTTGCAGCTGCACCAGCTTACTGCTCCACCATTCAACATATACATGTATCCAGTTTGTGACTTAGAGTCATCCAGATCTGTGTCGAAGCTAGCATCGACATAACCCTTTACGACGAGCTCTTCGTCACCTCCATAAATGAGAAACATGTCCTTAGTCCTTTTCAGGTAGTTCAGGATATTCTTGACCGCTGTCCAGTGTTCCTTGCCGGGATTACTTTGGTACCTACCTACCAAACTTACGGCAAGGTTTACATCAGGTCTGGTACACAGCATGGCATACATAATAGACCCTATGGCTGAGGCAAAGGGGATGACACTCATCTCTTCCATATCTTCTGCCGTGGTCGGACATTGAGCTGAGCTCAATTTCACACCTTGCAACACAGGCAAGAACCCCTTCTTTGACTGATCCATATTGAACTTCTTCAATATCTTATCAAGGTATGTGCTTTGTGAAAGACCTATGAGGCGTCTTGATCTATCTCTATAGATCTTGATGCCTAATATATAAGCAGCTTCTCCAAGGTCCTTCTTTGAAAAACTCTTATTCAAGTAGGCCTTAATGCTGTCCAAAAGTTCTATATCATTTCCCATCAAAAGTATGTCATCTACATATAGTATGAGAAATGCTACAGAGCTCCCACTCACTTTCTTGTAAACGCAGGCTTCTCCATAAGTCTGCATAAACCCAAACGCTTTGATCATCTCATCAAAGCGAATATTCCAACTCCAAGATGCTTGCACCAGCCCATAAATGGATCGCTGGAGCTTGCATACCTTGTTAGCATTCTTAGGGTCGACAAAACCTTCCGGCTGCATCATATACAATTCTTCCTTAAGGAAACCATTAAGGAATGCCGTTTTGACGTCCATTTGCCATATCTCATAATCATAGTATGCGGCAATTGCTAACATAATTCAGACGGACTTTAGCTTCGCTACGGGAGAGAAAGTCTCATCATAGTCAACCCCTTGAACTTGCCGATAACCCTTAGCGACAAGTCGAGCTTTATAGATGGTAACATTACCATCCGCGTCCATGTTCTTCTTAAAGATCCATTTGTTTTCTATCGCTCGCCGATCATCGGGCAAGTCTGTCAAAGTCCATACTTTGTTTTCATACATGGATCCTATCTCGGATTGCATGGCTTTAAGCCATTTATTGGAATCTGGGCCCGCCATCGCTTCTTCATAGTTCGAAGGTTCACCATTGTCTAACAACATGATTTCCAAGACAGGGTTGCCGTACCACTCTAGTGCGGAACGTGTCCTTGTGGACCTACGAGGTTCAGTAGCAACTTGATCTAAAGTTTCATGATCATCATCATTAACTTCCTCTCTAGTCGGTGCAGGCACCTCAGGAACATTATCTTGAGTTGCACCACTTTCCGGTTCAAGAAGTATTACTTCATCAAGTTCTACTTTCCTCCCACTTACTTCTTTCGAGAGAAACTCTTTCTCTAGAAAGGATCCATTCTTGGCAACAAAGATCTTGCCTTCGGATCTGAGGTAGAAGGTATACCCAATAGTTTCTTTAGGGTATCCTATGAAGACGCATTTTTCCGACTTGGGTTCGAGCTTTTCAGGTTGAAGTTTCTTGACATAAGCATCGCATCCCCAAACTTTTAGAGACGACGGCTTAGGTTTCTTCCCAAACCATAATTCATACGGTGTCATCTCAACGGATTTCGACGGAGCCCTATTTAAAGTGAATGCGGCAGTCTCTAAAGCATAGCCCCAAAATGATAGCGGTAAATCGCTAAGAGACATCATAGATCGCACCATATCTAATAGAGTGCGATTACGACGTTCAGACACACCATTACGCTGAGGTGTTCCAGGCGGCGTGAGTTGTGAAACTATTCCACATTTACTTAAGTGTGTGTCAAACTCATGACTCAAGTATTCTCCTCCACGATCTGATCGCAAGAACTTGATTTCCTGTCATGTTGATTCTCAACCTCACTCTGAAATTCCTTGAACTTTTCAAAGGTCTCAGACTTGTGTTTCATTAAATAGACATACCCATATCTACTCAAGTCATCAGTGAGGGTGAGAACATAACGATAGCCACCGCGAGCCTCAACACTCATTGGACCGCACACATCAGTATGTATGATTTCCAATAAGTTGGTTGCTCGCTCCATTGTTCCTGAGAACAGAGTCTTGGTCATTTTACCCATGAGGCATGGTTCGCACGTGTCAAATGATTCGTAATCAAGAGACTCTAAAAGTCCATCTGCATGGAGCTTCTTCATGCGTTTGACACCTATGTGACCAAGGCGGCAGTGCCACAAGTATGTGGGACTATCATTATCAACCTTACATCTTTTGGTACTCACACTATGAATATGTGTAGCATTACGCTCGAGATTCATTAAGAATAAACCATTCACCATCGGAGCATGACCATAAAACATATCTCTCATATAAATAGAACAACCATTATTCTCGGATTTAAATGAGTAGCCATCTCGTATTAAACGAGATCCTGATACAATGTTCATGCTCAAACTTGGCACTAAATAACAATTATTGAGGTTCAAAACTAATCCCGTAGGTAAATGTAGAGGTAGCGTGCCGACGGCGATCACATCGACCTTGGAACCATTCCCGACGCGCATCGTCACCTCGTCCTTCGCCAGTCTCCGCTTATTCCGCAGATCCTGCTTTGAGTTACAAATGTGAGCAACTGCACCGGTATCAAATACCCAGGAGCTACTACGAGTACTGGTAAGGTACACATCAATTACATGTATATCACATATACCTTTCGTTTTGCCGGCCTTCTTGTCCGCTAAGTATTTGGGGCAGTTCCGCTTCCAGTGACCACTTTCCTTGCAATAAAAGCACTCAGTCTCGGGCTTGGGTCCATTCTTTGGCTTCTTCCCGGCAGCTTGCTTGCCGAGCGCGGCAACTCCCTTGCCGTCCTTCTTGAAGTTCTTCTTACCGTTGCCTTTCTTGAACTTAGTGGTTTTATTCACCATCAACACTTGATGTTCCTTTTTGACTTCTACCTCTGCTGATTTCAGCATTGCAAATACTTCAGGAATGGTCTTTTCCATCCCCTGCATATTGAAGTTCATCACAAAGCTCTTGTAGCTCGGTGGAAGCGACTGAAGGATTCTGTCAATGACCGCGTCATCCAGGAGATTAACTCCCAGCTGAGTCAAGCGGTTATGTAACCCTGACATAGTGAGTATGTGCTCACTGACAGAACTATTTTCCTCCATCTTACAGCTGAAGAACTTGTCGGAGACTTCATATCTCTCGACCCAGGCATGAGCTTGAAAAACCATTTTCAGCTCTTCGAACATCTCATATGCTCCGTGTCTCTCAAAACGCTTTTGGAGCCCCGGCTCTAAGCTGTAAAGCATGCCGCACTGAACGAGGGAGTAATCATCGATACGTGTCTACCAAGCGTTCATAACGTCTTGTTCTGCAGGGAGAACAGGTGCTTCACCTAGCGGTGCTTCTAGGACATAATCTTTCTTTGCAGCTATGAGGATGATCCTCAGGTTCCGGACCCAGTCCGTATAATTGCTGCCATCGTCTTTCAGCTTGGTTTTCTCTAGGAACGCGTTGAAGTTGAGGACAACGTTGGCCATTTGATCTACAAGACATATTGTAAATATTTTAGACTAAGTTCATAATAATTAAGTTCATCTAAATCAAATTATTCAATGAACTCCCACTCAGATAGACATCCCTCCAGTCATCTAAGTATAACATGATCCGAGTTAACTAGGTCGTGTCCGATCATCACGTGAGACGGACTAGCCAACATCGGTGAACATCTTCATGTTGATCGTATCTTCTATACGACTCATGCTCGACCTTTCGGTCTTCTGTGTTCCGAGGCCATGTCTGTACATGCTAGGCTCGTCAAGTCAACCTAAGTGTTTGCATGTGTAAATCTGTCTTACACCCGTTGTATGTGAACGTTGGAATCTATCACACCCGATCATCACGTGGTGCTTCGAAACAACGAACTGTCGCAACGGTGCATAGTTAGGGGGAACACTTTGTTGAAATTATTATGAGGGATCATCTTATTTACTACCGTCGTTCTAAGTAAACAAGATGCAAAAACATGATAAACATCACATGCAATCAAATAATAATAGTGACATGATATGGCCAATATCACATAGCTCCTTTGATCTCCATCTTGGGGCTCCATGATCATCTTGTCACCGGCATGACACCATGATCTCCATCATCATGATCTCCATCATCGTGTCTCCATGAAGTTGCTCGCCAACTATTACTTCTACTACTATGGCTAACACGTTTAGCAATAAAGTAAAGTAATTTACATGGCGTTTCTCAATGACACGCAGGTCATACAAAAAATAAAGACAACTCCTATGGCTCCTGCCGGTTGTCATACTCATCGACATGCAAGTCGTGATTCCTATTACAATAGCATGAACATCTCATACATCACATATATATCATTCATCATTCATCACAACTTTGGCCATATCACATCACAGAACACTTGCTGCAAAAACAAGTTAGACGTCCTCTAATTGTTGTTGCAAGTTTTTACGTGGCTGCAAGAGGGTTCTAGCAAGAACGTTTTCTTACCTACGTTAAAGCCACAACGTGATTTGTCAACTTCTATTTACCCTTCATAAGGACCCTTTTCATCGAATCCACTCCAACTGAAGTGGGAGAGACAGACACCCGCCAGCCACCTTATGAAACTAGTGCATGTCAGTCGGTGGAACCGGTCTCACGTAAGCATACGTGTAAGGTTGGTCTGGGCCGCTTCATCCCACAATACTGCTGAAGCAAAATAAGACTAGTAGCGGCAAGAAAGTTGACAACATCTACGCCCACAACAAATTGTGTTCTACTCGTGCAAAGAGAACTACACATAGACCTAGCTCTGATACCACTGTTGGGGAACGTTGCAGAAAACAAAAAATTTCCTATGGTTTCACCAAGATCCATCTATGAGTTCAACTAGCAACGAGTGATCGGATTGCATCTACATACCTTTGTAGATCACGCGTGGAAGCGTTCAAAGAACGGGGATGAGGAAGTCGTACTCGACGTGATCCAAATCACCGGAGATCCTAGCGCCGAACGGACGGCACCTCCGCGTTCAACACACGTACGGTCAGCGTGATGTCTCCTCCTTGATCCAGCAAGGGGGAAGGAGAGGTTGATGAAGATCCAGCAGCAAGACGGCGTGGTGGATGCAGGGGTCACCGCAGCAGGGCTTCGCCGTTCTACTGCGAGAGGGAGAGGTGTAGCAGGGGAGAGGGAGGCGCCAAGACTCAAGGGTGCGGCTGCCCCCTCCCTCCCCCCCTTTATATAGGCCCCCTAGGGGGTGCGCCGGCCCTAGGAGATGGGATCTCCTAGGGGGGGCGGCGGCCAAGGGGTGGAGTGCCCCCCAAGCCAGGTGGGGCGCCCCCCACCCTAGGGTTCCCAACACTAGGCGCATGGGGTGGGCCAAGGGGGGCATACCAGCCCACTATGGGCTGGTTCCCCTCCCCACTTTAGCCCATGGGGCCCTCTGGGATGGGTGGCCCCACCCGGTGGACCCCTGGGACCCTTCCGGTGGTCCCGGTACAATACCGATGACCCCCGAAACTCTCCCGATGGCCGAAACTGCACTTCCTATATATAATTCTTCACCTCCGAACCATTCCAGAACTCCTCGTGATGTCCAGGATCTCATCCGGGACTCCGAACAACTTTCAGGTTACTGCATATTCATATCTCTACAACCCTAGCGTCACCAAACCTTAAGTGTGTAGACCCTACGGGTTCGGGAGACATGTAGACATGACCGAGATGGCTCTCCGGTCAATAACCAACAGCGGGATCTGGATACCCATGTTGGCTCCCACATGCTCCTCGATGATCTCATCGGATGAACCATGATGTTGAGGATTCAAGCAACCCCGTATTCAATTCCCTTTGTCAATCGGTAAGTTACTTGCCTGAGATTCGATCGTCGGTATCCCAATACCTCGTTCAATCTCGTTACCGGCAAGTCACTTTACTCGTACCGTAATGCATGATCCCGTGACCAGACACTTGGTCACTTTGAGCTCATTATGATGATGCATTACCGAGTGGGCCCAGAGATACCTCTCCGTTATACGGAGTGACAAATCCCAGTCTTGATCCGTGTCAACCCAACAGACACTTTCGGAGATACCCTTAGTATACCTTTATAGTCACCCAGTTACGTTGTGACGTTTGGTACACCCAAAGCACTCCTACGGCATCCGGGAGTTACACGATCTCATGGTCTAAGGAAAAGACACTTGACATTGGAAAAACTCTAGCAAACGAACTATACGATCTTGTGCTATGTTTAGGATTGGGTCTTGTCCATCACATCATTCTCCTAATGATGTGATCTCGTTATCAATGACATCCAATGTCCATAGTTAGGAAACCAGGACTATCTGTTGATCAACGAGATAGTCAACTAGAGGCTTTCTAGGGACATGTTGGTGTCTATGTATTCACACATGTATTATGATTTCTGGATAACACAATTATAGCATGAATAAAAGACAATTATCATGAACAAGGAAATATAATAATAATCCTTTTATTATTGCCTCTAGGGCATATTTCCAACATACGTGATTAGTTAGGCTCCTGAGTCGCGATGCTCAGGAGTCCCCCTTGACGTTCAAACAATTTCCATACTTGCCCTCGCCAAAGACTCGGGAGGGGTGAGCGACGCCCAGGTCCGGGGGGCCTGGTTTGGTGGCGTGCGCTTGGGCGTGACCCGAGCATAGCCCCCGTGCCTAGCCCCCTCGCGTGACTCTCCCGAGGGGAGGCGTTGTGGTGAGGCTGTGCGTTGAGCTCTGGGCTCCCTGAGGTTGGTACGACCGTGGGGTCGCCCTCAGTTGTTTATCACCAGCGCGGTGTGTAGTGCTTCCGCTTGTGCACGGGCACAGCCGCTCCTCGGCAGTGTCGACAGCCAGCGCGGAGCATGGAGCTTCCACTTGGGCGTGGGATGGGGGCCCCCTCTAGGAGGAGACCCCGGGGCGTGTACAGCCCCGCCTACACGTGGCTTGCACAGCAGGGCTGCGAGGTGTATCTGGGCATCCGTGAGCCAGCGCGAGACTCATGAGGCCCTACCTCAAGGCGGGTTGTGCCTGGTCTTGAGTCTTGGTGACTGTATGTCCCTGCAAGGCGGTTAGATGCAAGCACTCTACGTCCTCAGGTCCCGGCCCTCGAGCGAGCTCAGCCGCCGCTGGTATGCCAGGTCACGATGCCGTGGTCAAGGCCAGGGAGTGAGGGCTGGAGAGCCAGTAAGAGCTCCTGATTCGTGATGCTCAGGAGCCCCCCTTTTAACATGCAAGCAAATTGCATGGGGTGAATGGACCCGTGGCGGGCGGTGATCAAACAGGTGATAGCAGTTGGCAGGTTAAGCATGAAGAGCAGATTGCCTGAGATAAATGCAGGAAGGTACATGCCACTGGGTCTAGTCCGTGCAGCGTGGGGATGATGTAGCCCGAGGGGCGCCCCCCGCGAGGTAAACTTAGGAACATAAGCAAAAGGGATACATGCCACAGGGACGAACCCACGTGGCCTAGGAATAGTGCAGCCCGAGGGGCGCTCCCAGCTTAAATGAACTTGGAAGATGTCACCTAGGTCTGTAGACGAAGTAGAGCTGGTGCAGCTGAAGCCACGTGTCTAAGGAATGACTCATCATGAGCTACCGGGACCCTGAGCCTCGGGAGGCTCTGGGGGCTCAGGAGGTTTGTAACGCCCTTGATGCGGCTATATCTCCCACGTGTCGAAGCACGACTTAGAGGCATAACCGCATTGAAAGCAATGTCGCAAGTGAGGTAATCTTCACACAACCCATGTAATACATAAGGGGAAGAGATACATAGTTGGCTTATAATCGCCACTTCACACAATTACATGAATAAAGCATTACATCATCCAGATACAATCAAGGTCCGACTATAGAACCAAAATAAAAGAAGACTACCCCAAAAGCTACACAGATCCCCGATCGACCCAACTGGGCTCCACTACTGATCAACTAGAATGAAACAACACAAAGGACAAGATCTTCATCGAGCTCCTCCTTGAGCTTGGATGCGTCATCCGCACGGTAACCTCGGCACCTGCAAGCTGGTTTTGGAAGTATCTGTGAGTCACGGGGACTCAGCAATCTCACACCCTCGTGATCAAGACTATTTAAGCTTATAGGAGTAAAATGTATGAGGTGGAGCTGCAGCAAGCGACTAGCATATATGGTGGCTAACATACGCAAATGAGAGCGAGAAGAGAAGGCAAAGCGCGATCGAGAAACTATGATCAAGAAGTGATCCTAGAACAACCTACGTCAAACATAACTCCAACACCGTGTTCACTTCCCGGACTCCGCCGGAAAGAGACCATCACGGTTACAAATGCGGTTGATGTATTTTAAATAAGGTCAACTTCAGGTTTTCTACAACCGGACGTTAACAAATTCCCATCTGCCCATAACCGTGGGCACGGCTTTTGAAAGTTCAAAACCCTGCCGGGGTGTCCCAAGTTATCCCATCACAAGCTCTCACGGTCAACGAAGGATATTCCTTCTAGCGGGAAGACCCGATCAGACTCAGAATCCCAGTTACAAGACATTTCGACAATGGTAAAACAAGTCCAGCAACATCGCCCGAATGTGCCGACAAATCCCGATAGGAGCTGCACATATCTCGTTCTCAGGGCACACTCAGATGAGCGCTCCATACAACTAAAACCAAACCTCGAGTTTCCCCGAGGGGGCGCTGCACAGGGCTCCAGTTTGGACCAACACTCAGAGGAGCACTGGCCTGGGGCGTAAAATAATGATGACCCTTAGGAGCGCGACTCCCAAGGGAAAAGAAAAGGCTAGGTGGCGAATGGTAAAACCAATGTTGGGCATTGCTGGAGGAGTTTTATTCAAGGCGAACTGTCAAGGGGTTCCCATTATAACCCAACCGCGTAAGGAACGCAAAATCCGGGAACATAACACCGATATGACGGAAACTAGGGCGGCAAGAGTGGAACAAAACACCAGGCATAAGGCCGAGCCTTCCACCCTTAACCAAGTATATAGATGCATTAATTAAATAAGAGATATTGTGATATCCCAACAAGTAAACATGTTCCAACAAGGAACAACATATCCATGTACCAACAAGGTACAAACTTCATCTTCACCTCCAACTAACAACGCTATAAGAGGGGCTGAGCAAAGCGGTAACATAGCCAAATAACGGTTTGCTAGGACAAGGTGTGTTAGAGGCTTGGCTCAACAATATGGGAGGCATGATAAGCAAGTGGTAGGTATCGCAGCATAGGCATAGCAAAAGAGCGAGCATCTAGCAAGCAAAGATAGAAGTGATTTCGAGGGTATGGTCATCTTACCTGAGATCCCGCAAGGAAGAAGAACGAGTCCATGAAGAAGACAAACAGACGTAGTCGAACGGGTCCTCACAAATGCGACGTAATCGGAACCAACCCAAAGAAGCAAACATCGGAAAGAAGCACACAACATAGTAAACAACCAACACATGAACATGGTATGATATGCGGTATGCGGTCTGCGATGCATATGCATGATTTTCAAGGGAATGATTGAACCTTACCTTAACTTGGAAATCCAAGAGTGCCACTGGAAAGGTGAGGTGATTTCAGTTGAAATCGATATAAACATCACCGGAATCGGATGCACGGTTTGGAAACGGCAAGCAAAACAAATATGGCACCGGTGTGCGATAAACAGCAAGTGACCATCTAAATGCAACAAGATAAATATGCTACAGCACTCAAACGTGGCAACAAAATACATGGCAGGGATCCACTCAAGATGCTTGACAAAAGATGAACACTGAGCTACGGCTAATTCATCCATTAACAGGTTGAAACAAGCATGGCAAAAATGCAAATGATAACAGGTTTCAGACTTGATGAAATTAACACAAGTCTGGAATTTATCATCAGGAAGCACACTTTAGAGCATGAAAACTACAAGCTACAGGAACTTAACATGGCAAAGCAAGGCCATGGCATGAAGCTACTCAAAGCACTTAACAAAAGTGCCTTAGTGACCTTCAGCCAAAAGGGATCAGAAAATACAATTGCAAGCATGTGAACATAGCAAAAACATATACAGATCTCAGACTTAGTGAAAAACTGGAGCATGCAAAACAGTTAACGAGTAGGCATGTTTACGAGCTCAATGCACTCACTACAGAGCATGGCATGACAAACAAAGCATACACCCATCAAGAAGACATGGCATAGAAGCTATACATGGCAAGAACAACATCATAGCATGCACGGATCAATAGCAACATCCTCGGCAAAATCGCTAAACAAGTCAACAATCTGCCAGGATCATAATTTAGCAAAAGTAGAGCTCGATTGACTCAAGCTAGGGTGCTCCATAAATGCAAACAAAGACATGGATGGATAGAGAACCACAATGTTAACAAAACATCCTTACTGGTCATCCTCAAAAGAGGCACAGATCACTAGGAAACAACATGAACATATGGCATACTGACAAAAACAGAACAAGGATTTGGTGAAAAACTAAGTCCCTGAAATCAGCATTACCGATTACGCTACTTTGCAAGCTTGTGCTAGTCACCACACATATCACAAAAATACATGGCAAGCACCTCTGTAAAGTTGGCATGGCATATAACAAAACACATGTAGAGCTCAGGGTCATATCATGCATACATTATTCATGGCAAAAATGACAAAATGCCATTTGCTGAAACAGATCGGACAAAATTCACCATACATCCCTCTTCCAACAGCATTTTGGGCATCAATATTAGCTCAAATGAAAATGATGCAATCATATGAAATGATGTACTCGTCGAGGCGAACATTTTGATATGCTACACGTATGAATCGGAGCTACGGGTGCAGAGTTACGATGCTTTGAATATGGGCATATGAATCTGGAAACTTTGGGGACTTAGTGGAATTTTACCTCCACGAAAGTCAACGTGAGATGAGGATATTCGGGATGTGGGGAAGGAGCCGTTTGGTTGGAGGGATGGGTGGATCTGATCCACCCTCACTAGATCTGGCCGGAGTTGACTCCGGTGAGGGCGAGGTTGAACTCCGGCGAGGAACGCGGAAGCCGAGGCGGCGGCGCACGACACCAGAGGCAGCGGCGCGCGGCGAGCGAGGCGGCGGGGCACGGCGAGCGAGGCGGCGAGCGAGGCGGCGAGCAAGACGACGGGCGGCGGCGCGGGAGACATGGCGGCGGCCGGCGGCGGCGATGCGCGGGCGGCGTGGTGAGCGAGAAGGGCCGCGGTGGTCGCGGTCGCACAGGAGGCGAGGAGCGGAGGCGCGGCTTGGGCCTGGAGGGCCGGATCCGGGTCCGCAGGCCTGGCGCCGTGGGAGGGGAGCCGGCGGGCC